>NC_139828.1:21230421-21239926 GCF_963691815.1 Echiichthys vipera | reverse complement strand
ATTTCTCAGGGATGCCATCATGAGATATGTACTGACATGTAAGTGTGAATAACACATTAAATGATTTGTAAAGCAGGTTGGAGAGAAGCTTTTGTAGCATTTTATACTAATAATGAAATGTTTTTTTCTCTCTCTAGCTCGATCCCACTTGATTGATAGCCCTCCAACTTTCAATGCAGATTATGGTTACAAAAGCTGGGAAGCTTATTCCAACCTTTCCTACTATACACGCACCCTCCCCCCTGTGCCAGAGGATTGCCCAACCCCTATGGGAGTAGTAGGTGAGAACACTCTCGCTGCCTTTGGAGAACCAGTTTTCTCAGATTCTTGAATACTGAGCCAGAGAAACTTGGCCTTATTACATCACAAGACATGCAGAGATTGAAATGATCCGTTCTATTGGATTGGCTGAGTGGAAATGGTCTCAGGGAACACAGAAAAACCTGCCCCGGCAAGCCAAAAAACTAAACCACATTGAATGTATCTCCGGAATTTACAATGACGGTTAACCTCAGTTATATCATTTATTAGTAGTTAAAAATGCGGTGATTTACTTTTACTTAATCATTTATTTATCCAAATGCAACCAGCTTGGTTCTGTTTTATAGTGTTGGTTGCTTACTGTAATGTCTTTAATTGTTTCCCTAGGCAAAAAGGAGCTACCTGATGCTAAGCTTCTAGCTGAGAAGCTTCTGATGAGAAGACAGTTTATCCCTGACCCGCAGGGCACCAGCCTGATGTTTGCATTCTTCGCACAGCATTTCACCCACCAGTTCTTTAAATCTGATATGAAGAAAGGACCTGCTTTTACCCTAGCCAAAGGTCACGGGGTAAGCACCGCAGATTTCAGGCCTCAACAGATTTTAGTCATGAAAGAGAGACAAAGATGTGTGAATTGATCAACTGTATTAATGGTGTTGTTTTTGCTCTCAGGTGGACCTCAGTCACATTTATGGAGACACCATGGAGAGGCAACACAAGCTCAGACTCTTCGAGGATGGCAAGCTTAAATATCAGGTATGAGAAGAGACAGTGGTTTAAACCTACCAAAAGCTTCAGACCACAGTGACCACAGTGTCTAACAGCTGCTTCCTCTTCTTAACTGTGTGCAGGTCCTGGATGGAGAGGTGTACCCCCCAACAGTAAAGGAAGTGGGTGCTGAAATGCACTACCCTCCTCATGTTCCCGACTCTCACCGCTTCGCTGTGGGCCATGAGGCGTTCGGCCTGGTCCCCGGTTTGATGATGTATGCCACCATCTGGCTACGGGAACACAACCGAGTGTGTGATGTGTTGAAGGAGGTCCACCCTGACTGGGACGACGAGAGGCTCTTCCAGACCTCAAGGCTCATTCTGATTGGTGAGTTTATGCACAAATGTTTTTTTTAAACATTTGCTGTACTTAAATTGGGAAAAATAAAGTCAAACAACAATAAAAGGCATTTGATGCTGTTGTCATAGTATTCATGCTGTTACCGTGCGAGGTATGAAAAGAGGAAGTTGTACTTTTTTTTGCGTTAATCATCAACCAGCCGCCCTGTTGAACACAGCAGAGTATTTGAACTCTACTCTGAGAAGCACGATTTACTGAAAGATCTGAGAAAGAGGAAACGTTTAGTTTTTAATTTCCGGAAACAAATTCTCAAAAACTATTACTCATCACCAGAATGATTCAAAGATCCCCTCCAAACATGTTTTAAGACGTATGAAATACACTGATTTATATCAAATATTTATTCTTTTGTCTTGTAGGAGAGACCATTAAGATTGTGATCGAGGACTACGTGCAGCACCTGAGCGGCTATAACTTCAAGCTTAAGTTTGACCCTGAGCTGCTGTTCAAGCAACAATTCCAGTATCAGAACCGCATTGCATCCGAGTTCAACACCCTCTATCACTGGCACCCTCTGATGCCCGACACTTTTCACATTGAGGAGAAAGAATACAGCTATAAAGAGTTTGTCTTCAACACCTCTGTAGTGACCGAGCACGGCATCAACAACCTTGTGGAGTCGTTTACCAATCAGATTGCTGGACGGGTAAGAAGAGTTTGAGCAGCATTTAGATTCAGATTGTAACACTGCTGTTGTTTTAACACTGATTGACTGACTTTTCATTCATTTTTTTTAGGTTGCTGGTGGCCGAAATGTTCCAGGACCTATTATGTATGTGTCCATTAAGTCAATTGAAAACAGCAGACAAATGCGCTACCAGTCTTTGAATGCCTACAGGAAACGATTCTCCATGAAGCCCTACACCTCTTTTGAAGACCTAACAGGTGAGACAAAGTCACAAAAATATTTACTTGAAGTTTAAAACGATGAGGTCATAAGATTAGTGAAGAAGTAATTATCAATATGAAGTGAAAGGAAATGTTGCCTCAGGCCAAATTATTGCTGCATTATTAATAGCATTGACATTTGCAGAAATTAAAGTTGAACTTGAACAACATGCATGTCACACATAACATATTATTAAAAGGGGCATAGGTATGGACTCAGCTTTACGCCCAGCAACTTTGAAGGTTAGGAATTTATTTCCGTGACTCTAAGAAGCAGATGTTCATTCGTTTTGAGATAATGTAAGCAGATTGTCATCACAGAGAACAAGACATAAACAAACGAGGGAGGCCTCCTTCTCCAGATTGAAGTTTTACAATGAAATAGGATTTAATGTTAATTAAATACTTAGTGTGATGTATGATGACAGAAAAATATCAGTGCACGTGTGTATTTAACAGAGACAAGAAATAGAAAAAGATGAGGAGAGATCATCTTTAGCCATTGTTTGTTGGATTTGCATCAGTCAAAACACTGAACTCATATTTAGACTAACAGCGAGCTTTGCAGCTGCTGGGCGAGTGAGAGAAGCCAGATTGAGCCCCTAACTAAAAACTTTGTCCTTCTTTGTGTTACTCAGGAGAGACAGAAATGGCTGCAGTGCTTGAGGAGTTATACGGACACGTTGACGCTGTAGAGCTCTACCCAGGTCTGTTGGTGGAGAAACCCAGGTCTAATGCCATCTTTGGGGAGACCATGGTGGAGATGGGGGCGCCTTACTCCCTCAAAGGCTTGATGGGAAACCCCATCTGCTCCCCGGCATACTGGAAGCCGAGCACATTTGGAGGAAGCGTAGGATTCGACATCATCAACACCGCCTCCCTGCAGAGGCTCGTCTGCAATAACGTCCGCGGCCCCTGTCCCCTGGCATCCTTTCATGTGCCCGACGTTGAAAACACGGGGTCCACGGTCATCAACTCAAGTACATCCCACTCACGTGATGGTGATATCAACCCTACAGTCATTTTGAAAGAAAGGACTACTGAGCTCTAATTTTTTATTTTATAAGATCATTTTTTAATGTATTTATTTATTTATTTTTGTATTTATTGTATTCTATTTATAACATAACATGAGAATGAGATTATTTTATATGTTGTTTTGTATATGTCTGTAACCAGATATGATCGTCTGGTTATCAAGAACAAAAGTCTGTGGTTGTGTTTATTTATTGAAAGATTTGTTGTATTATAAGTTATTGTTACAGTTATGACCTCAGACCCTGCAACCTGATACTTGAATGTTAGTTTACAGTTTCAACTACATAGCAGTGTGTATTACATTCCTATTGTTCCCTTAGATCCACTGTATCTACTCTATGTATGTTAATGCAATCGTACGGTTGTCCCAGGATCTGTTTTACAGATAGTAGTGATGTTCACAGTGAACTTAATGACTGATCTTGACTGTCTTGATCCAATGTTACATACAGTAAAGTGCATTTCTTTTTCAGTTTTGTTTTACTGATGTTTTTTCTACTTTAGTCTGTGTATCTGCTTGGGTATAATTTGAAATAACGTTAATTACTAAGTTGCACTTTTCATAGAATTGAATTGTCATTCTATAGAAATTGTTTCATTCTGTTATCTGGGTTCAAAATAACTTTATTTCGTTCTCAGTGATATTGACTGGCAAGGTTGTCACTAATAAATGCTACCAGGCACATTTCTCAGAAATCAACTGACATTGTTTTCATTTTCACTTTATGAATCTAATTGTGCTCCTTTATAAACTCTGATTGATGCTACAGGAGCTAACACCCTTTGTATCAATGTAATCTAAGTGCTGGATAAGTGTAAAGTACATAGCCGTTCAGAATTGATGCAATTTTGAAAAAGAGATTAAGGGTGTTTTTTTTATTTTTTATAAAATCCTGTTTCTTCTTCTTGGACATCTCTGAACCCAGCGGCTAATAATTTAGCCTCGGGGGCAACAGCTAATATTTTAGGGCTTTCCGATGTAGCCAGCGGATATCTGGTCCAAGAGTTCCTCTTCTGAGTGGCGGTTGTTGTTTACGGTCAGATTAGCAACTTCAGACGCATTGAGTTGCCGTCAAGAGACAATGTCTCTATAAACAAATATCTGCATATGAATTTATATGAATAATAACAACAAGCAAAGTCGTCTTCAGACAATAGCAGATGTGTTCCCAGACGGCCGATGTGTTCCACCTCTTTTGCTCTCCACACGGGCTGTTTACCTGCATGCAACCAAAGCCTGCTCAAACATGATTGGTACGTCTCCGGCAACAAACAGAAACTCAACTGCTTCCTCTACCCAAAATCTTGTCCCACTGCCTACAGTTTCTGCATTCCTATCCTGTGACAGTCAGTGACACACTGTTAAGATCTCGCACAGTTTGCTAAATCTTTCACATCCCACAGATATTTAAATGTAGGTCTGATATAAAACGGATACATAAAACAGTTGCCCTGACCAACTGGTGAATTAGCCCCGATGCATGTATCAATATAAAGAAGAGAGGGTTGCACTCATAAATGTTTCATTCAATAGGTTTACTTGATCATTTGTCTGGCAATACACAAAACTTTTTCGGTAGGTACGTATGAAAGCTGAAGTGTGCCATCAGAATGGTTTTCAGTAATTAGTTTGAGCAAAATAAAAATGATTAGCGGTGTCTTCTTCTGAGTTCTGAGATTTGATATGATACAAAGATATATTCTGTAATAATAATTGGAATACAAACAAGTCATTTAAAAGCTACGGTTACAAATAAGTATTATGTATTATTTTATCAAATATAGGATAAGGAGTTTTTACGTGACACATTTAATAATTTTAATACTTAAATGCTAATTATTTGTATTGCTTTGTTTACTGTTTAATCAAGCTTAATTATTACTTCACAAAATTGCATTCATTCATTACTGAATTGTAATTTTCTAATGTACTGTGTAAAATAAGCTGCTTTATGTTAAGATTTATTCGACTACATGCACATTCATACACTACATGCCACATTCATCCATAGAGTACATTCATACACTGATGACGTAGCCTTCGAGAGCAATTTGGAGTTAAGAATATTGCCCAAGGACACTACAGATGCATTTTCATTAAAATGAATGGGTGAAATGTGGTCACTCTGAAAGTTTCAGGCTACACCCTTTCAAATGGCCGTTCACTCGTCGTATTTCCATTACAAAAAAAAGGGCCCAGAGGGATTTACCAACTCTGGAGGTGACGTATGAAGATGAATGGGTTCCGATCGCCGGTGATCAGCTGATCAGTGATACAGCTGCGCGCTGTTCTCCCTCCAATAGTTGCAGTTTGACATAAGGTGGCCATATGATTCAAAATGTCAACTTATGAAAGAAAACACTCTAGAAAATTTGAGGCGTTTTGTGTGTTGACAGACAGGCTGTCACCCCGCTTTCAGTTCGGGGTGTGTGTGTGTGTAAAAATTGGTTGGCGAGAGAGGGAGAGAGGGAGCATGCAGCAAAGGGTCACAGGTCAGATTCTAACCCAGCCACTGCAGTACTCATTTTAACAAGCCCCTGAAAAGATGTGCATGCGCAGTTTATTTTCTGTGTTGCGTTCTACTTCACCACTGGATAAAAGTGTCAACTCCACTGTGTTGTTGTAGTGTCAGGAACAAATGGCCAACTAACTGGCCGCTCGAACGACTAACATCCAAATTAGGTGTGTTTCTGTGAGATAGATTGCCCCATTCTGGGTATTCGACCCTAATGGAAACGCACCTTTTGACAGACGGACTGGAGGAGCCAGGGATGTAACTGACATGAGTGGACGACCCGCTCTACATCTTGAGCCACAGCCACAGTTTGCATGTTTTCCTTGTGCCTGCATGGTTTTCTTCCAGGTGCTGCGGTTTCCTCCCACAGTTCCACAGTAAAATTAGCAGGTTAATTGATCAGGAATTTCTCACTGAAACCTTCCCTTTCCCTTTTGAAGGTCTGTCTGTTGATTAAAAGAAAGATTTTAATCAGTTCATATTCCTGAGGCAAAGTAAAAGTGTCCTTGAGTAATCCTGTATTTTCCCAGCAACAGTTTCTGTGTACTGCTTCCGTTGTGATATTTGTGTTGATTTTAGATTACTTACATCCACACGCAACATGGCCTGTATCAAAGAGGAAATGACGAGGCAGGGGCTGTTTTATGCATATCCCTAAAACTTTCCACTACTTGATGTGCATGTTGCCGGGAAAAAGTGCAGAGGGATAAAAATACTTTTTACTGTATTTGAGGTGTGAAGATTAGCATCCAATCCAAAAGCGTAAAGGAAACCTTGCCTCAGCAGTATAGGCTGGCAGTGCAACAGAGGAATAAAGTTATTGTTCTGGGGTACCCAGTTCAAAACAAACACGGTGGAAGGAATGTTGACGTGACTGGTGGAACAGACTGGTGAGTCAAGCCGCCGGGCATCATCCCATCTAAACACAGACAATGAAGCTAAATTTTCCCATCCATTCACACATTTCTCACAACCGATACAGAGAGCACATTTACTTTCTCCCCTCTCACCGGACGATTCAAACCTTAAACAAAAAACACACAGAGAAACAAGGAAATTACGTTAATTAAGTCATGTGCCTCAGTTGTCCTCTCAACTGAACCTGATGGACAGTTCCTCCTCCATCTCATAATCTTTGGCCTGTACTTCATAGGACCAGGCGTAGGATTCCCCGTCAAAGGGACTTGGCCCATCACGGCATGAAAGTGACCTAATTGTGTGTGCAGATGATTTGTTTTCCCCACTGTCAGTTGCCCGAGGGTGGGTATTATTATTCCATCGCGCATCAATGTGTGGCATGCTCCGGTTCCAGTCTATGAGATCAGGCAGGGAAGCACATCTTGCTTTGTGTGAGTGTAATGAGAATGAGCAAGCCGTGGGCCCTGGTGTGGGAGTAGATCAGGAGACTTCAATGTGTGTTTTCCCTTTGAGCGCTTCTGGACCTCTCTGGAACCAGACCCAGTGTTGAGGCTGTGATCTGAGACCAGAGTTACGTGACGCCTCGCATGTGGCAAGAACTGGGGTCATCTGGGAGCTGGCGCCGGCCACCTCCGCACGTGAAGCACTAGCATTGACCTGCCAGAAGCCAACTGTCATTTACAGATCACAATCGATGCAGCACAACCAGAATCATCTGTTTTATTTCACGCATTTCGTCTTCGTTGTCAAAACCTATATGATTTAAAAAACATTTGTGTCTCGCAGAATGTGGATAGTCCAACTCGCTCCGAAGAAAATTATTTCCAATTGACTTGATTTTGACAAATTTTGATTGCTATGTTGTTTCTGCAACTCAAGACATGAAGGTTCTGAAAGAAACACTTAACATTTTGTTGAACAGGGTTTTTGTATGATTTGTTTTTTCTTTTGTCTTTGATAAACATTTTTTGGTTTATGGATTTACGGAAAAAAGTACAATGCATTTTCTCTTAAAAAAAAAACTGGCAATGTTGAAACTGCATGATCATATTTTTTATCATGGCTTTAGTTAAATTTTAAATAGACATGCTCCTCTCTGTAATCACATTTTTTATTTTCTTCTGTCTTCTACACAAGAGGAAACAAGGCCTGGGTAAAGGCTAGGAAGGCAGTATATTTATCAGCCTGTGGTAACAGTAATGAGTTACCTCCTTGTATTGCCACAGCATTGTATTAGATAGACCGACTATGTTTGACCATTCTACATCTAAAAACACCACAAAACCTGCAGTCCCAGACAACTAACAACAGTTCTTCTTAAAGATAGCTGCAGATTTTATTGAACCACTACGTATATTTTAACTTTAAACAAAACACCAAGGTAGTAATTTGGATATTATTCCTGCTCAGGGAAATAAGTTAAAAGTTGTCTCCTATAAATATCTCTCTACTTTCTTTTAAACCTCAGGTTGATAATCTTTTTTAAAGCTGAGGTTGAAGTTAGGGCTTTATTTCAGAAACAAGTCCTGTTTCTCTTTTGAGGCCAGAAGACTTTTGAGACCATCCTTGCGAGTTCCATAGTATTTCACTTGCAGATCAGTCTGGTAACATGTGACTGAGCAGCGTTAGTTTTGAGCCGAAATTAAGTGTGACGCAACAAGAAGCCACTATTCAGTGTTAACAACATAGCGGCTTCCACAGATGAGATGAGCGCCGCTATCGAGCAAGTTTTAATCAAAATTAGTGAGTATTGCTTATCTAAAAGAAGATCAAAAAACAGCATTTGAGGCTTTTCTCTGAGGAAAAGATGCTTATGTCCTTACCTTTTTTTGTTTTAACTTTCTGAGCTTTGCATCGACGCTCTATTAGTGCGTCATGCGCTTATTTGATCTGATTGGTTGATTTGGCCTGTCTATCACAAACATAGGTGTTGATAGTCAGCAACCAGTATTTTTCGCCCCTTCCCAAAAGATCCCCAAATGAGACTTCCCAGATGGATATGCAGAGCAAATGCAAATCCTGCGAATCAATCCATGAGGGTCAATCATGATGTGATGATTGCTTAAGCAATTGAGAAAAAAGTTATAATTACAGCCTACGTAGTGATGGTTGCAATTTAGGCGAGCCTGTATCCACCCATATGTAGGTGGGAGGTTTTTTTTAGATTATATCCTGGTACCTAATGAGTATCTGCCATGATGGTGTGAGGTGTTTTGCTGCTGTTAGGGAGAACCCATTTGCCACAGGGAAGACAAATATCACCACTGTGTTTGAGGAGAAGATTTCCAGACGTCATTGTCAATGACAGAGTCAAGTTGCTTTCAAAAGGATGAGAGTTTCAGTTGAGTCTTGACATACTCACACTAATAACATTTTTTTCATACTTTCATGAGCATGCAATAGTGATAGTGACTGTCATAAGGAAAAGCCCAGGGCGTATGGTTGGTTAAGATTCCTGTTAAAACCCACAGTTTGCCCTGAGTGTACTTCTTTGAACTACACGGCCAATCATTACTTTAACTGTGAACCTGGTCATTAAAAAATTCCTTTAATGGGCAGGAAGATAAGTCAGAAAGTCGGGACTAAACAGTAAATGTGTAATTGAGGTGAATCCATAGGGTATAAAAGACGCCCCTGCAAGGAAGGAAGGGATGGGCAAGAGATTCTTTTTTAAAATGCACACACAATGAAACATTGTGCAAGTAAGAGGAAGAGAATATGATGATTCATCTTCATCTACCTGTGTGTTTACA
>NC_139828.1:21000421-21227921 GCF_963691815.1 Echiichthys vipera | reverse complement strand
ATGATGATTATGACGATGATGATGATGATGATGATGATGATGAAGATCATGATGGTGATGATGATGATGATGATGATGATGATGATGATGATGATGATGATGATGATGATGATGATGATGATGGTGAGAGTGGTGATGATGACGATGATGATGATGATGGTGATGATGATGATGATGGTGATGACAATGATGATGGTGGTGATGACAATGATGATGGTGGTGTTGCAGACACACTACCATAAGCATATGAAACAAAGATATACCACATGGTGGAAGTGAAATGTTGATTGAAGGATTTCAGCAGTGTTCCCATAATCATATTGTGACATTCATTTGAAAGTATGTATTTATTTTTCAAACAAAGATTAATGAAGAAATACATTTGGTCTGAAAACATGTCAGGACTTCCAGAAATTATGCATTCACATACAAACACACAAACAGACAAATGATACCACCCATTTGATTGACAAGATGCTAAAAGTGACAATTACCTCTTGTCACACACAGACTGCAGTATCGGTGTTGCTCAGTCCCTTTCCCACACATCACTCTAGTGACTAACAGCACATTACCGTTGACTTGTAAAATGTCAGTTATTTCATCTGGTGTCTTGAAAACTTTCCCATGTTAGTAATAGGGTGTCTCGAGCTCTCCTACCTTGACACACCTTGCATGTCTGTCTCTTCTCCTCTGCATTCCACATACAATTTGTTACTTTGGAAACATTTGTCTGATAACAAACAAGTATTTAAAGTAATTAGTTATGGTTCATTAATTGATTTGAATGAAATGGGTAAACAGCTGTTTCTGTGACAGCTAACACAAACAGATGATACAGGTGCAAGTGCAAATGCAGCAGCTATAAATGATAAAAAACACTAACATTGTAAATTACTAAAAACAAAACGCAACCAATGACAGAGTGACAACATTTCCAATTTATAATGACAGCCACGTGACTCACATTTGTACCAATTCAGTAAAAGTACTCCTGGCAAGAACGTCTTCAAGTACTTTTCCCTTTCAGAGAATGAAACATGTTTCTCACTTCCTTTATCCCAGGCCGTCAAGATGAAATGAGGTGTTTCGGTTTGTTGGAGAGCTCAATGAATCAGGGATCCAGGACTTGGCAGGACAGCCGCTAGACTCCCAGAGACTGAGCACATTCAGCAAAGCGATGCTTAATTGGTGTCCAGAATCAGCACGTAACTTTCATGATGAATGTGAGTGTTAGATTTGGGGACATTTACAGCCCTTTCCTTTACATTCAGACTGACTCTTCAAGCTCTCTTGGACAATCAAAGTCTTTAAACACAGGTTAAGTGTGAGTGCTGTTGGAAGAAGTTTTCAGGTCCTTAAGTAAAATGCCACACTGTGAAAATACTCCACTACAAATAAAAGTTCCCCATTCAAAACCTTATTAAGGCAAAGGATGAATAATCAGAAAAAGTACTTGTGCAGTAAAATGTTCCCTGTCAGTGTTTTACTGTGAACTATAAATTATGTTTTTTGCTGCTGTAGATTCGTACAGCTGTGCTTATTCTAACTCTTATATATTCTGTCGGAAAGTTTAATCTACAGCAATGCATTTTCTATAAGATCATCTAGTTTGTGGTATAGCTGTCTTGTAAGAACCATTTATCTCTAGACATCACTAGACACAACTGCATTAAGCATTGAGATATGATTAACAGTTTTGGTTGTTAGTAGTTTGTGTCATTCATTGGATTACACAAGTTTTTTTTAGCTGTCAGACCCTCGACAGTCACCTCTATTTGTTTGTTTAGGTTGTGTTTCTTGCTTATCAGGGCATATCATCAGTTAATTGACGTACGTGACATATCGGGGGGGGGGGGGCGGAGCTGAGAAAAGCTTTCAACTACTGATGATATCATTTTCAAAGACTGTTAATGCTCTGTTTAGGCATGATTGTGGTTTCTAAGAACAGACCATCAGAAGCCAAACTTATGACGCAATCAAAAGGATCACAACTTTAATACTACTGAAATGTTGTTGTGAAATACAGGTACCCAGACTGTCCTCCCAGGAGTAAGGCATCAATACTTTCAGCAAGTGCATCAAACGTTTTTGAGCCTAGACCTAACCAAACCTGAACCATACATTGTCATTACATAAAACTGATCAATTTTTACAACACTGATTTGTAGCGGTTTTGGAGAGGACTGACAAATGTTACAGAAAGTTGTAATTGATGCACAATGGTGTTCTACATACTATATTTCCCTCTGAAAAGTATAAAGTAGAAGAAAATTGAATTCGCCTACCTCTAATTTGTGCTGAAGTATAGTACTTGAGTAAATGTACTTAGTGACATTTTTTACACACTTTTTTCATTTTTATGATACAATGGATGAGTTGCTGCTTCTTGCTTAGAAGTAAACATAGTATATATATAGGCAGTTTAAATATATATATATATATATATATATATATATAATAATTGTCTCCTGTGGTTCAGTTAAACCTGGGATGGGCAGTTTTTTTTTGCCGGAGTGGAACAAATAATCCATTATAATCTTTCATCATAGTTCTTTTTTACCTACTGCAGCTTTAAATTGTGATGTTGCTGTAATGACGGATGTTGTGGAGGGGAATTCTGTGTTGTGAGCTTCTAGTTTCTTTATCACACTCTAACCAGAGTATACATAAATGAAACAAATAGAAGAGTTGATGGGTGTGGTGTTGATGACCTTTTACTTGTTTGCACTGATTAGCTGTAATTCCGGTATCATTGGGTTTTTTATAGTGTAGCTACTGGTATTTTGGTGGAAATTTCCCCAAATACAGTGTTATGCCATCACTTGTGATCAGAATTAAAACCTGTTGAATTAAGAATTAGAAGCAAGGAAAAATAACTCACTAACACAATCTTGTTGATGTCTATCATCATAGATAAACTTGAAATACTAATCAATAAACTTACAGCAAAATGTTCTTATTGTTTATGTAAGCGTAGTCTTAAAACATTGATCTACTGCTTGAGATATGGAAAGTTTCGATGATAAAGTGTTGGCTTGTTATGACAAACATGATGAGACATCCGCTTGCAGTTAGACTCACTCTACAGGGAACTACTAGATCAGTGTCTTTCTCCAGAAATCCTGATATCGGCTGCCAGAAAAACTCTACCTGTGAACTTCTAAAAACAGACACTGCTTGAAAAGTTTCCATGATATGTGTAATATTTGTACCATGTTGTCACAACACGTCAGGTGACAAGTGGCAAGTGACAAGGGACAAGGGACCTGAAAGCATGTCATTTGCTCAAAAATGCACTTCCTTGTGTTGCCTTTGATTTTACGGAAGATTATTGTCATACAAGTGTTTGAATGTAACTCACACAGAAGCCCATCATTTTCTCAAAATCAACGTGTCCTCGGATTAAAATAAAAGACTTTCCAAAAATAATAGGTCAACATTGTCGCAACACATCACAATATTGTGAATAACAACAAACGAAAGATATCTGGGGAAAAAATAGTTTAAAGTTTGAATATCTCAAATTTGACATTAAAATTTAGCATTTCTATATTTAGTGAATATTTTAAATGCGAGGGATAATGCACAGCGAAACCCGGAGGGTGAGGCCTCACAGAGGGGTCTTGAATCATCCTAAAGGTGTTTTATTTGCAATAATAACTCGTTCACTCTACATTATCCAGCTTATTTACATGGTAACTTACGAATGAAGTCAATATTTTTTACACAGAATATTGATTATACAATTTACTTAATTGATTTAAAAATAGTCTTCCACAGTCTATGAGCAGAATTGCACCCATGGCGACTGACCAATCAGAATTGAGTATTCAACAAGGTCATGGCCTAAAGGATCATAAACACACCTTTAACATTGTAAACTGTACAAACCCTGTAATATACATAGACAACATCATTTGAATGGGGTTAAATAATAAGGTTGGTGATATTCTATATTTTGTTTTTTCTCAAAAAAAATCCCCTGAAAAAAAAAACAATGTTTTAGTACGGCTCCAAGTGTTTTCTGACTTCTGTACACTGTGGCTCTCCGCTCCAAATCCGCTTGTTCAAACTCAAGACATTAATCTTAAACAGTAGTAAATGCATTTGGTGGGGACTATTTGTGCTGTGGAACAATACACACATACAATACACTGGTGTAGAGTATTTATGGTAGCTGGACGGTGTTTGTGGGATCGACTCAAAATAACCTTCAGTTCATCATAATGAAGAAACATGTCTTCCAGTGGAACAGTGTGGCTCATTGATGTGTTCTTATGGGACAGAGGTATAAACTGTATTAAGCTTTGGATGGACAGACAATGCTTGTTAGTTGGATCAATTCATTACTGGTTTTGGTCTTTTTATGCAATATGATGAATAAGAACAATGCAGAATATTGGAAGACAAGGTTTAACCTTATTTTTTATCGCTGTAAATAAACATGAAGTAACAACTAATTAAGCATCATACAATCTTTAACTTCTCTTAGGTCTTCTGACATGTGGGTGCGCAAAACTACAGTGATTTCAAAATGATTTCCGTATGAGTGGATGACATAATGCTTAAGAAAACATATAGGAAACCCTCGGCAGCTGTTTGCTCGCCTACAGTGGATGAGTCATTGAAGGCTAGAGACAACATGTAAACACAATTAGTCTGAAGAGGGAGTGAAGGTGGGAGCGGAAAGGGAGTGGTGGGTAGTGAAGTTATACCTGAGAAGAGAGGTTTCTGAGAGGGTTTTTTTCTCTTCCTCTCTCTCATCCGCTCTGTTTAGATGTGATGTGTGTGGCTCCATGTCTCCAGATCTGATTTATTGTGTCACTCATACTATTACAGTGGTAAAGTGTGACGCCTAAAGCTAAAGGTCTATCACACTTTGCCAGATTAACGAGGTTCAGTCAAAACACACATAGCACTGAAGGAGATGGTATTGATGTTTCATCTGGTATCGTTTCAAGATTGCACCCAGTGATGTGTGGACCCCCGTCACAGCTTCCTGTTGATCACTGAAAACCATGAGACAGAGAACCCGTCGGTGAACTTGCTGCTGGTTTGATCGGGTCTGTAACCTCAAATGCTGTCTCTATTTCCAGTGGTAGTTCCCGACCATTTCAAATAGGGGAACAGGCTGGGAATCATATGTGATTTTATGGAAACCAAATATGTTTAGAGAGCCACCATGGACACATTTTTGTCTTTATTTTAAGAGGACCTTAAAGGGAAAATAGCACATCAACAGTGGATGCCACGTAGAAGTGAATACATTATCTGAAGCTGAGAACCTGAAGATTTATTTGAGATGCAGCACTGTGTCAAATTGTTCTTGTCCTTAATCTGTAATAATCATTGTGTTAGGAGTCTATTCAAATGTTGAATATTTAGAGCGTCATAGGGCATAGAACATTATGATAGAAGTATATATTGGCCATTCCCATGCTCAATTTTTTTTTCATACATTGTTACAGCAAATTTTTGGGTCGGTGCAAAAATGAAACCATTTTGACCACTCAAATAGGAATAAAAACGGTCAAAAATCTCCCAAATATACGGCATTCAGACACCACGACCTTGAGGAACAACAAGGAAAAAGGTGTGCTGTGATTGTGATTCAGTATACAGTACACTTAAGTATTTTCTATTGTGTATATGTATGTATGTATTACATATAATAACAAGAAGCTCATGCATTACTTTCGTCAATTTTCTATCCCAGTATTATCCTCCAATTTTAAACATAACCCTTCAAAACAGGTGCAATTTTGCCAAAACCCTGATAACTGCACAATTAATTAACAGTGGATCTGCAAAAAAATTGATATGTGATTAATCATTTTAATCATTTTTTTGCAAAAAAGGAAGATATTTTCTAGGTCAAGCTTCTCAAATATTAGGTGATGTTCTTTATAATTTTAAAATGTATTTATTCGTCAGACAGACAGTTCCTTAAAAAAACACAGAATGACGGCTTTTTTTCTATTTATTTTTTTTCATTTCATACACTTATCAATTAATCAAAAACATGTGTGTGTGTGTGTGTGTGTGTGTGTGTGTGTGTGTGTGTGTGTGTGTGTGTGTGTGTGTGTGTGTGTGTGTGTGTGTGTGTGTGTGGTAAACTCAAAATTGCTTTTATTTCTGCATCACTAGTTAGATTAACATTTGTTTTGCCACTTATCACTTTGACCTCATTTTATCTGTTCCATTGTTTTATATTCAAGCTCAACTGATTTGTTCTGATTATCTTTTTTTTTAATCTCTGAATGTTTTTATCTTTACTTGCTCACTGTAAAATTTGAGTTTTATGTTAAGGTATAAATAGATTTCATTATCAACATCCTCTTACTTGCTGATTCATAACATCTCCCCCATGTTCCCATCAGTGACAGAGTATCAGTGTCTTGAGATAAGATTAGGATATTTATCATTTCATTTAATCACATATTTCATGACTATTGACAATAAAAAATCTTAAATAAACATGCCAGCATCAGCGAAAGAAAATGTAGTCACTGACTGACTGAGATTGCAGCTTTTCTTGGTGTTTGCTCGGTGTTCCTGCAGCTCCTCCCAGTGGCAGCTTAGATAGCAAGTTACGCAGAACAATGTTTTCAAAGTGTGCGTTTAAAGTGTGCGTCACTTTTTCCCTCTGCACTTGAAACAGTCAAGATGGGCCTCTCGGGTTTGAAAACAGAAACACAACATAGCTGGGGGATGACTAATATTTATGAATGGGTTGTAATAGTAGCAACAGTGGCTGGATAGAGGGGGTGGATGACTGCAGCCGCGTCACTCCCTTCCTCTCTTACACACTACTCGCTGAACCAGCTTAGTGTTGCACAATAGACACAAACACACACGCAAACAAACCGTCATTTGCATACATAGTGAATCAGGAGTCATTTGGGATATGATTGACCTCTAAATCATATATTGTTGAATAATGAAATTTTGTCGTGAATGATCATGCTTGTGATGATGATGATGATAATGACAAGGGGAAATTACTGACCAGCAACCTGTGTTTCCATTAAACTTAACTCTTAATTCATGTTGTACGATAATCTTTCATTCTTAAGCCATCCGTGTTGTATGTATTTCATGTTAGAGTCCTTACAGACAAATTTACATGACAAATGTCTTCGGAAAAACACATCAAAGACAGACATAGTTGCCCTTTTGACTCCTCTCTCTAACACACACACACACACACACACACACACACACACACACACACACACACACACACACACACACACACACACACACACACACACACACATATACACACACCAATGATCAGGAATTTGCACCAAAATAAAAAAACATTACTGGCAATAAAGTAAAATTTTAAATGATAAATCATTTAATTTGAGATGTGTCAAAAAAGTATCAGAAAAATGCTATTCTGTAGTCAGTGTGAGTGTTTAGAATAACTTAAACAAAAGAAGTAAGACTTTAGTTTTGTCTCACGTTGTATTCACCTGAGGCTAGAGTTAATGGTTCATTTCATTATCAATCGATTAGTTTCCCCTCCCCAGCAGAGAAAAGCCAACTGTATTTAGCTCTCATTTTGAAACCTGTTTTTTTCTGCCCTGTATCTGCCATTTTTCCAGCTTCCTTTTACAATCTGGCACCCGATGGCTAGGTTTTTATAAAGGTTGACACCCAGAAACATCCAGGAAAATAAGAAAATACAGCACATTTACTTTTTAAATGAGTCTACTGTTTATTATTCATTAAATACCATAACTTAAAGAACTCAGTATTTCAGCAATGTTAGTTGTTTTTTTCCCCTCCTTTTCCTTACTACTTTAGACTTCTCTATATGCTCAACAGGTTTATGATTGGTGTTAGTGTAAATGACTGTGTATAGAATATAAATAACAACAGATAGACCTATCAGATCAGACCCCAAACTAGAATCTGACAGCATTTAGACTAGTTTCCAAATATATGCATATGAATTGTAGACTATGCTCTATTTTTTGAACATTTTTTATGTAACTTGAGTGATAGATTAACTGGGAATGTAATAATTTATGCATCAACAATTGTAAATCACAAAATGCTTAAAAGGTTTTCCCTTTGAGCACAGAAAAGGCTTCACAAAACAAATACAGTATGGATTCATTTCTGAAAGGACGTGTCTGCCTGTTGAAATATTTTGCCATTTTGCCTCGATTTTGTTTTGCAGGACATTCGTGCCATTTTACACGCAGGGAGAGCATTTAGGAAAGAAAAACTTTTACCCACAATGAATCACTGAAGACACATGGGTTATTTTCTAATTTTCTCCGTTAGATCAGAAGAGTGTCCGTGCATTTCCAGTGCTCACATCAGACACTGAGGCAGAGACACACACGCATACAGGCATTACGTGTAGAAAAAAAAACATAATTTTCTGTGTGAAACCATATGGGTCTATCATGCCATTGATTCATCCTTGTCTCCATTGTCTGTTTCAGTTCATCCATTTTCTACACTTCATCGCACTTTCCATCTGTGAGCTTCAGAGTTAATATGCAGTCATGCTATGCTTTTGCTGTAAGTGAAGGCGGTAGAAAATAAAGTAGGCTTGTGTAAGTGCTGGATTCATTCACTTTACATCACATGTTTAAAGGGTTGGTTCACATTTTTTTTCACTTACCTTTAGCAGTAACTAGCCATGCAGGTAATTTTGGTTTAACTTGTCCAAATTTTGAAATACCTGTGTCTTGGATGACTCCCACCAACAATGGAGGAGCTTCTATTGGTGTGTGTGATGCCCAAAACGTTGAAAATAACATTGAAAAAAAAATCATGCCACAAATAATGTCCCAATTCAATATGAGTCGTGGTTCTTATTATTATTATTAATTATTATTATTATTATGGATTATGTTTGAAATAGCAGGGGATTATAATAATAGCATGACAATTGACATGTTCTAAGTGCAATCATTTACAATACTTCTGTTATTATTTTTATTATATTGTAATTTTCTTAATCATTTATTATTCACATTGCCTGTCTGTATTTGTATTGTCAATATCTTGAAATTTAAGTTTTTATTTATATATATATATATATATATATATATATATATATATATATATATATATATATATATATGTATATTGTAAAAGCCTAAGACAGATATGTTGGCATGTTTCCCTTCCACTTTTTTGAGACTGTGCAGGTCTTTAATCTCAGTGTGAATTTCTTGTATGAGTGCATTGAGCCTCTGATGTGTTATAGCTTGGAACCACCACCAAACTAGTTACATTTAAATAAATAAAATTGTATCACAAAACAAAAAGAGATCTGTTTAATTTTGTACATACAGTATACTAATTACATTTTAAATGGTATGGGCACCAGGAACCAAATTCCATTCTCTTCCATTGTTTTAATCTGTCAGAATAAGCATGAAGATACCTGGTATGCCAGGTTTACACATTATCCAGAGCTTGCTGGGAGGAAGAGAAAATGAAGGAAAAGGCACTGGCAGAATGTAATGGATACCAAAGCAGTGATGTGAAGAATGTGGAGAAAATAATTTGTGGACACAGAGAACTTGGACAATCAATTTCCGCACATGGCTGCAGCTGGCTGCAGGTAATGGGCATGGTTTGGGGAAATTTAAAAGAAGGCATATGGTCCAAAAGCCGTTTTTTTGATGCTCTGTAATTTGCAGTCAGACAGGAAAATCGAGCCCTGGAGCAGGGGTCATCAACCTTAGCCACGGGGGCCACCATTGGTACGCGAAAGCAATAAGTGTGTAGAGAGAGATTATTGGAAACGAGGAAGTGTCCTCTCATCGGCATGCCAAATGACCTTTTTCACAGTCATTGGAAGGTGCGCAGCCTGTTATTTATTGTATTTATATTGACTCCCCATCTATATTATTTGAAGACCCACCCTTCTCTGCCTCTGATTGGTTAGTAGCCTATTCATTGCTTTCTTCACAGAATAAGGTGAAGGTGGGGGTGAAATTACAATAGGCCTTAAGCTCACTTCTTGGGCAAGTAAATCAATACCAAATTGACAATGTACAAGTGATATGAAACAAAAAAGTTACAAGCCAGCAAAAAATGCCCCTCAATTTATTTTACTGCAATCCAAAAAGTGCCCATTTATTCACAGGTCATACATAAACCAAAAAAATAAAACACCCCGCTGCTGAAAGTGCATGCAGTGTCAATATTTGGTTTTATATATAATGTCCATCAGTCAGACAGTCAGGTTACTGTAATAGAGATTCCACTGCAGCAAAAAGCTCAAATAAAAATGAATAAAATCATTAATTTCCTTCTATGGCCCCCAAATTATTTGCATGTTTGTAGTTTTGGTAGGTAACTAAAGATAAAAAATTTTTTTAAAAAGAGCCACTGCAAAATGCAGTCAAACTAGTTTAATAACATGAAGTTCACTACTCCCCAACCCTGGACAGGAGTTACGAGTATTCATTTACCAGTCTGCAGACATGTTGTGAAATCTCTCACTGCCAGTTTATAATGTCTGCCTAATTCAACTGGAAGTGACATCTCCTGAGTCAGAGCAGCAGAAATATGTTGGCTTTGGGCCTCAAATAAAGCAAGGCTGGACTTTCAGACCACCTCTCAAAACACTGTAATAGCCTACTATTGTGGTCATAACAGAGGAAGACTCTCAATTCCTGTTCTTGGTGATTAAAATGTCAGAAGCAAAACCACAGGTCTGAGCCTGGCCAGAGGAAAAATACAGAGCTGCTAGTGATCCTTTTGCCAGACCAAAAGAACAAGCATAAACTCATCAGGCATGTTCATCATTGGTTATATGTAAAGGTGCGGCATGTGTGTGTATGTGTGTGTGTGTGTGTGTGTGTGTGTGTGTGTGTGTGTGTGTGTGTGTGTGTGTGTGTGTGTGTGTGTGTGTGTGTGTGTGTGTGTGTGTGTGTGTGTGTGTGTGTGTGTGTGTGTGTGTGTGTGTGTGTATTAGAGAGAGGGGTTAACAAAAGGGCAACTATGGATAGATGTATGACAGTTGCATTCAGAGAGATTGTCTTATTTGTCAGGAATAAACACCAAGATATTTGATGTTAGAAGAGATGACAGCGGTTTCCTCTTTCGGTTTTAACATTCTTCACTTTGCCAGTTGCAATCAATCCATGCCAGATGTCAAAATAAAGAACCTGTTACATCTACTGTATATTAATCAGAATAAATTACCTGATGTGGAGTGAAACTACTACGTCAAGAACACAATGAGGCACCTGATAAGATCGGTATGAAAAGGCCCCCTGTGATTTCTTACTTTGTCAATGATTAATAGCCGCAGGGAAAGCCATTGCCTAATTTAGCTGCTCCCAACACCATCACCTCATCTATGGTATGCACACTTAACTGAGTCACCCGTAAAATATGAGTCAAAGAGACTTGCCTATTCTACCTGCAGTACAACACGTGGGAGACACTGAAGATATATTAAAACATTTGTGTATGCAACAGAGTAGCTCTGGAGATTTACATTGTTTGACTCACATATTACTAAAGAAAACCATAACTTTCACAAACCTCAGCGTGGATGTATGGGAAGCAGTGATGGGGTGTAATTTCAGGCTTTATGAAATTAGGTAACTCTAGACCCCTGAGTTCCACAAAGACGTCGTGGAGCATATGGTATAAGTCCAATCTGACCTTCTAAGTACTCGTAAGGGAAGCTGACGCACACTTATTCACACTTTACTGTAAGTCTCTCCTGGTCCTGTATATCTTTTTAGCAATTGTCCCAACTGCTAATTAGATAGGTACCTTGTTTTTGTTTTTTTAGTTCATTAACTGTCTGTACTCTCCAGCCCTGTGTGCGTGTGTGTGTGTGTGTGTGTGTGCGCGTGTGTGTGCGTGTGTGTGTGTGTGTGTGCGCGTGTGTGTGCGTGTGTGTGTGTGTGTGTGCGTGTGTGTGCGTGTGTGTGTGTGTGTGTGTGTGTGTGTGTGTGTGATCTTGCTTTTGACATCTTGCTCAGCCCGGTATTGTCTGCAGCATGGTGTTGCATTAGTGAACTTAATGTTTTTCTTTTTAAAATGTTTTATCAAAATTTAAGTCAAACAATAATCTATATTTTTCTCTTCAATAAAAAAGACAAAAAGAAAACAAATAAGGTGCAGTTTGTTATAATGTATCCATTGCCGAATACATCTCATCTCATCTCATCTTCATCCGCTTATCCGGGGCCGGGTCGCGGGGGCAGCAGCTTTAGCAGGGGACCCCAAACTTCCCTTTCCCGGGCCACATTAACCAGCTCTAACTGGGGGATCTCGAGGCGTTCCCAGGCCAGTGTGGAGATATAAACTCTCCACCTAGTCCTGGGTCTTCCCAAATAAATGTTATATCTAAACGCACAACACAAACAAATAAAGTAGTTAAATTAGTTAATATAATATGTAGAATATGTGTTAAATGTTTGAATTATAATAATAATAATTTGCTTTAATATAATTAAATCCACAGGAGTAGATATGTACATAAGTGAAAGGTGTAGGAGTGTATATTATATTATATTATATTATATTATATTATATTATATTATATATTACAGTCTGAAGTGGACGAGCTGCTAGCCAGTCAGTGTCCTGCATGGTATAAAAGATCATGATCATATATTTTTTAACTCTTTTCATTAAAGCATCATTATACTGTATTAGGCCTAAATCACAAAGGCACAAGGCTGACCTCTAGCTTTTAAAAAGAGGAGTAAGAGAGCTGATCTAGTTTCATCCTGTTCAACCAAGAGGAGTGATCCAATGATCCGTGATCATGTAACACAGACACAGATACACAGCCCTCTGAACACAGAGACACCGAAATGCATCTCCCATGAAAGGCTTCATTTCCTTCTTAGAGAAATTGCTCTGGGCCATGCTATGTTGTTGATATGAGCCTGCACACAGTAGTGTGTTACTTATGACTTAACAAATACATCAGTTCTTTACTTTTTGAATGTGCTGGATACGTATCAAGGCTAATACTGGACTCTAAGAAGTTGCTGACGGACACTTTTAGAACAGAAGGTGCCAAATAATCTGCTGGATTCCATTTTAAGCGACCTAAGTTTACAGAGGCACTGGGAATAATGAAACCCTAACTGACATGCTTGCTCTGTGTGCCTGAATAAAAAGGTCTAGTAATCCTTTAAGCCAATAAATACAGGACACAGCCACAGAGATGAAGGACAGAAGTCAAACACGGTTGCATTAGCTGTCCCAGAAAATATCATGTGGGTGTGGAGAGCATTTACTATTCCTGTTTGCACTGCAGTGATTCAGCACTAAGCTAAAGGAAAGCTCACAATGGGGCATGTAGGAAAAGACAAAGAATTAAGAGCGACTGAGGTATTTCTTTTCATACGTATAGCCTGAAATGTATTGACTGAATGTGTTATTCTAAGGTGAAACCTAAGAATATGCACTATGAATAACTAACAGAGAATATAGAGCTGTGCTGGTTGTCTACCTTACAGACAGTCATCCATCAGGACAATAAAACAATCAATGAAGATATAACAGAAACCCTTATATAAGAATAAAAGAGTACACACCTGTGTGGGTGTTAGACTAATGGGTCACTTCCTTTCCGCTATTAAAGCTGCAGAGTTGGAATGTAAATATTTACTTTAATACTGTTACAATTTGTATATACTTAAAGGGGACTTATATATTTATTCAAACTTATTTTGTCATGTATTTCTTTGTAAGTTACGAATGGGAGGAGGCCTCGGGGAAGACCCAGGACTAGGTGGAGAGATTATATCTCCACACTGGCCTGGGAACGCCTCGGCATCCCCCAGTTAGAGCTGGTTAATGTGGCCCGGGAAAGGGAAGTTTGGGGTCCTCTGCTAAAGCTGCTGCCCCTGCGACCCGACCCCGGATAAGCGGATGAAGATGAGATGAGATGAGATGAGACGAATGGCAACAATTTTATTTAATTTGGTCGAGTGTTAAACACAAGTGCTGCAGCTTGCCCACTGTGAACTGGGCAGACAATATACATCCTCTTAAACAACATAACTATCACTTTAGCTTATAGCATTAGCATTAGCCTTGTCTCTACTCTTGAAAAAACATTTTTGTTCAGGGAAATCTGGTTTCTTGTGGCTTTGGTAGGATGTCTTCTCCTCTTTGGATGGCAGTAGTGTCCCAGTCAAACCGCACCCTATGGTCTGCAAGGTGCAGTGTATCCTGAGTTATTAGGATCCATTTGTAGCACAACTTCTGCCTGTCTACATCCAAAGCTAATGTTAGTCTATGAAAGCTGCATGAAGTTTAGCTCCGCATATTGTTGGCACAATTCAGAAATGTGCAAAAACTAACCATTGTTTTTTAATTAAAAATCATTTAGATAACACAAACCTACACTTCACAATACTCTCCCACTCTGAGTTTCCACTCAGAATAAGAATGAGCTTTAATGGCTCAAGTATGCACACATACAGTGTGTACATGGAATTTGACTTCAGTAGGTTTTTAACTCTCTCAGACAGGTAGACATATACAATATAGAAACTATGACACGTAATTACAGGAAAATAAATAATAAAGTTATGGCTATATACAATATACATATATGTAATATGAAGTAGGGTCTTATATAAAATTAAACATATATAAAACCAATGTACAGAATTAATATACTAAATGCAGGAGGTAGATTTAAGAGGAAGTACAACAGATCAGCTATTCAGTAGAGTGTTAGCAGAGGGAAAGAAGCTGTTTTTGTGTCTGGTTTTGCTGGCGCACAGAGATCTGTAACGTCTGCCAGAGGGGAGGAGTTCAAAGAGGTTGTGGCCAGGGTGAGTGGGGTCTTCAGTAATTTTCCCGGTCTGCGTTTTGGTTCTTGCAAGATACAAATCCTGGAAGGAGAGCAGGATGCCAATGATTCTCTCAGCGGACCTGATAGTGCGCTGAAGTCTATGAATGTCTTTTTTTTGTGGCCGTACCAAACCAGACTGTAATATATGTACAGAGGATGGACTCAACGGCCGCACTATAGAAGATGGTCATAAGCGCCTGTGGCAGGCCGTGTTTCCTCAGCTGTCATAAAAAGTGCAACCTCTGCTGGGTCTTTTTGAGAAACTCCAGTGTCTTCTGGCAACGTGCCGCAAGATTTCAGAACAAGGCTTCATCATCTTTCCATTATACAGTCAGACATGTATGAAATCTTAAGGAAATCTTAAAGAAAGTTTTAATGAGGTAGAAGAAGTAGATGCAAATTTTAGGGATTTTAATGTAGAAATTAAATTTCAGACATAAGTTGTTCCAAGCAGACCGTTTGTTCATGTCTTAATATATGTCTGGAGAGCCTCTTTAAGTAAGATTTTGAATGCAAAACTTTAACTTGTAAAACATTTCAAACAAATCAAATCATATCATATATATATATATTAAAAAAAAGAAATCTTCTCCTAAATTTAAAGCTACTTTTGACAAAGTATCACATCATAGTTTAAGAAGGAAGAAGAGACTACAGTGTTTCAGTGTTAAAAATAATCAAGAAGCACATGGTAAAGCATCACGAGAAATCCCCCACTCATAGCTCGCAGTATTTTGTTCTTTCAAGATTCCCATCATGTGTTCATTTTCATGTGAAGCTCTATGCCTTGAAGAAGTTTAAATTCAAGACAAGATCACTTTATTCAAGAGTTAATAAACTCTTATTGTGTTGTTTATAGAGAAATGTAACACAATAGCTGTTGTGTACTGCTCTTCAAAGAAATAATACACAAGATAATCGGCTGCTTAATCAAGTGATTTATTAGACTTTCCTCATAAAAAAGAGACATTCGAGGAAGTCTTCTGCTCTCTCTCTCTCTCTCTCTCTCTCTCTTTCTATCTTTCTCTCTCTTCATTGTGTGTAATCGGGCCTTTATCAAGTAGAGGCTTTCTAATTCCTGAAGTGGAATCCTCTTAGGATCTATGCTCTATTTCTGTTTGTTCTACAGGGTCTTTTTTGAAATCTCCGTTAGACCAAGCTCATTGGCTGGAAAAGACACACGCATGCACACAAAAACACACACCATCCAGCAACAGACAGCTCAGTGAAGTGATCAAGTGTAGACCAGTGCAAGGTTAGCTACTGACGCGAAGGACTTTACTGTGACTGTGGGAGGTAAGAAAAAAATCTTATTTTTGGAAGATAACCGAGTGGAGTAAGTTAAAACAATGTGTAGAAATGGGACGTTTAGTTTCAGATGGATGTAATAGGCGAGAAGTTATTTGTTCTGTATGCTTTTACATACATTTGAGACATATTTAGGGGGCATTTGTCATTTACACCATGTTACAACATTAGGTATCATACAAATACCAAGTATGTTTTAGTTACTTTCTTGTTTTAAAGTAAAGGCTTCTGCACAGAATGAGAACAAAATAGTCTTTCTTTCGGTACTGAGTTTAGTCACGGGTCTGTGGACAGTCAGCTGTTTACAAGAGTTTATTGTCTATCTCTTTCTCACACACATACAGAGTCGAAGCACTTAATTTGCTCATGTTACAGGAGAACTAATCACAGCAGATCTTCTCTTGATTACGCTTGATTTGGAGGTTAAAAAGTTGGCCACAAAGATAATCAGCCACTGCACGCAGAAAGGATGACACTAAATAAAACACTGGGGAAAGGCTATTTTATCCAATGAGTTATTGGTTCTCCATATGTCATCTGTTGGTCCGAACATTGACACCGAAGGCATTACAAAGCAGAGTGATGTAAGACACACACACACACACACACACATATATAAATGCCAGATTACACATCATAGTAAGGAACCTGAAATGATGAATACATATTATATATTATATTTTTTATTTCTGTTTTCCTAAATTTAATGAGAAAATGAATGCATCAGTTGTGTTATAAACACACATATTTGTTATCATCATCAAATGATTTAATATTTGTTGTTAATGTTGTTGCTGTTTGATTTTCTTTTGTGTTGAGTTCATGTTTTTAGTTGCCAATTGCATCTCTTCCGTTCTTACAACAGTAGCCCTAAGGGCGAGCAGCAAACAAGAGAGAGATCTGTTGTAGCTCAGTAATCCTCTTAGACTGCATTAATTTAATTAGATATCATGGGACTCACTTGGTATCCAGTTGCTCTGTCACAGTGCAAAGATTTTTAATATGTTGCGATACAATTATCCCTTTGAGAACAATGAGAACAAACAAACATCGAAGCCCACATCATGTATACTATAATCACATCATATGAATTACCTCCTTTAACTCTCTCACCCTTTTTTTATCTTACAGGTGGCTAACCAGAAACATGTCTGACAAAATGATGGATTTGGAAGAAACTGCAACCCAAACAGGTGAGTAGAAGTGTTTTCAAACATAACACAGTCACTCAATATTTTTGCAGCTTGGAGACCTTTCTTTGTCCTTTTACCTTTGGCAGTGGGTCTAGTCAACTTGTCTTTACAAATATACACTTCCTTTATAAGTCATTAAGAAGCCTCCAAAATTACTCAAAAAACAGTAAAACAAAAGTCTTGATTAGCGCAATTGACTCTAAACGCATAACAGGACGACCAAAGCCGAGTACAGATCTGTAGAGCTTCGACAGTTTAACTGGCATTTTAATCTTCTTTTTGTTACGCAACAGTGGTGTAATTAGTGCAATTCATGGCTTTAATCCCCAGACAGGAAACAATGCACACCAATGATTCTAAGCTGTACGTTGTCATTTTTACAAAGGAAGAAACCATTCAGCTTGAAATCCAACGTCATTGATTATGTGTGCCTTGAGATTAAAATGGATAATACTGCTTTATGTAACTACAAGTTACTCCTGCTGGACTAAGATTGAATTGTGGCTGAAACCATAAATGCTTTCTATTTATTTCTTGCTTTCATCAGCCTTTATAAAGTCTAACTAATAGTTATAGATATCCAAACAACGTTCTTTACAGTAAAACTGAATAGAGAATAAATTATTTAAAATACCAAACAAAACAAACATTTGAAAAAAGGCTTTAAGATAAAAGTGTAGCTCGCCTGAGATACACTTGTCACAACCCTTTAATAACTGGAAACAAAATGCTATTTGCCTTCTTCAAAGGTCCAAAAGGAGTCATCAACGACTGGAGGAGGTTTAAGTTGGAAAGCATGGACCAGGAAAGCTTGCCCCCTGCAAAACGAGAACTGATGAGACAAATGTCATCCCCGAGCGGGCCAAAAGATGACGGCAGATCAAACCTGAACCGCAAGGTACAACCAACTGGACCACAGCACTGTGATCCTTGGTTCATTGTCCATGAAACAGCTTCATCTTTGTGAAGTGGATCTTCAGTGTAGCGTTAGTAGATGCATCTAGTAGCCATTAGACATTGCAAAATTTTTTATTCATAGCCAATATAAATTGTAACTATTGTTTTAATGTTATTTTTTCAGATGAGTGTCCAAGAATATGAGCTGCTTAAGGAGGAGGACGAAGGATGTCTAAAAAAATACAGAAAGCGATGCATGCAGGAGATGCACGACAAACTTAGCTTTGGGCCGAGGTTTGGAGGTGTGCATGACCTGGACAGTGGTGAAGCCTTCCTAGAAGTCATCGAGAAGGAGCATTACAGCACAGTGGTGGTTGTCCACATCTACAAGGTTGGGGTCAAAGGTTGTGAGGAGCTCAACAACTGCCTTGACTGCCTGGCCACTGAGTACCCCACTGTAAAGTTCTGCAGGATTGATGCCGTCGCATCTGGTGCTGCTGAGCGGTTCTCTGATGAGGTTTTGCCTACGCTGCTAGTGTATAAAGCTGGAGAATTGCTAGGGAACTTCCTGGCATGCACACAGCACCTAAACGAGGAGTTCTTTGCTACTGATGTGGAGGCCTTCCTCAACAGCTATGGCCTGCTGCCAGAGAAAGAGCTGGCTGGATTAGAGGTTGAAGAAGAAAACGATGTAGAGTAAACAAAAAGTTTGGCTGCAGAGGAAGAAAGGAAGCAGCCTCTGAGGGCTGGATAGAGAGCGATTTAAGACAATTTATGACATGACAACTAGACAAGATATTCTTTTGGTCTATGGCAAGAAGAAAACCACAACATCTCTACTTCCTAACTAGTGTTTGAGGATTGTTCTCCTCAGAACAGAGTGTGGGTTACAATAAGGTGAGGAGACACAGCATTTATTTATGAAAATATAGCCCAAATCCCCTCACCACCACCCAAACAGAAGACAAGTTCAGCAACCTGTAATTCAAAGTAATACTCTTGAAGATTTTAATTTAAATAAATATCTGTTAACTCACTATCTTTCCCGAACGACGTCACACAATGGTGATTGAGCCCAAGGCGGACCAGTGAAAACACTTACATTTTCAGTATTATGAACTGGGTGTCTGTGACGACATTCCCAGGAAAAATCACAAGTTAGTGAAAGTTGGTCATCATCAAGCAGTGTATTGTCCAGCAGAGAAGATAGGCAGAGCTAATGCAATAGACTCGTTTTTTTGCATAATAGAAAAAATAGACTCACTCTTTTCCGGTCTCTGCTAGCGTTGCAAGTAAATGGTTATTATGGCCAAAAGAAACAATATAAGAGTGAAGACTGCCGACTGACTGATGTCACATAGGCACAGCGTTAAGATCTCTGGGAGGTGAGATCCAAAAGCACACACGCAATTACCACTTATTGCCATAGGTACTGCCAAAGACAACAAAGTGGAGATCATTGAGATTGTAACTTTTAAACAATTGCAATTTATTCTTTTGTAATAATAGGCAACATTGTATGCTGGATTTACTTGTAAATGTGTATTAAATCAAATACTTTTTTGTAGAATTTGTTTGGGTGGATCTGTACACAAGTTATTTATAAATCTAGGATTTGTACAAAGTGACATCTTCAAATGTGATACAATATTTAAATTCATGCATACTTCAGGTCATGATTGGTGTTTTTGCCAAGATTAAAGAAAACAGCTTTAAAGGGCTAAATAGGACAGGGACTCTTAATACTTAAAAGGCCAAAGCACTCTGGATGTGGAAACATTTTTGTGTAAACATACTGTATCTTCCATCTATCCAGTAACCATTACCTACGCTTGCTTCTTGAGCCAGCGTGGTGGGACGCACATATTGTGTCTGGAAAAAACGGTCATGAGTGTCTGGTATTTTACCATCATCAGTAAAACATCATCAGCGTTGAGATTGTTAATGTCTGTGTATTTTATATTGTGAAAGTGGGGGAAAGTCATGGAAATTGTGACTCTTGGTTTTTCTTAGTGTATCATGGTATGATTTGATCTGTTAAGGGTTTGGTTACTAAAAACTGTACGTATACTGGAACGGACGTTGAAACAAACTGTAGCTATACATATTGTCAAGAATAAATAAAAATAATTAAACAACATCAAATAGAAAAGTTTTGCCTTGCATTTTATTGATGTATGACATGATACTGGCAACCTCGCAGCGGCTGCAAGATGTAATAAGAGTAACCAAAATATGTTATTTTTAAACATTGTTTTTTGTATTGATTAAACAAACAAGACATATCAGGTTAACTAGAGATTTAAAGGTGCTGGTAGGTGGACTTTGGATAGGCTAACTGTTTCCTGACTTTGTGCTAAGCTAAGCTGTACCTTTATATTCATCTTACAAATATGAGAGCGTCATCAATCTTCTCACCCCTCTCTTGGCAAGTAAGTGAATATTTCCCAAAATGTTGAACTATTGCTTTAAATGGGATCCTTCTTACAGCCAGAGCATAGCAAAACTTACCTCCTCCTTAATCACCACCATTATCTTAAGATTGTCCTATGAGATTTAGCCAAGAAGGAGGCTCCATCATGCAACTGCTGTCTAATCTCCATAAGGGGGTCCTTACATAACTCTTATTTTCTTTTGAAATAATCGCAATAAGACTTCCTAATAAAACTGAGAAGACTTTACTTGCATCTCTACTACAACAATTTAAACAAGAATCTTACATCAGTGTATTTAAAACAGAAGCACTGAGGGATGAAACCTGCAAAATGCACACATGCAGAGTTACAGTACATACCACTGCAGAAGATTACTCTCCTCTTCTTCTGAAGCAGGCTGTCACATGCTGGGTAACCTCATTTGTTAGTCTTGTTGGATAGACTTGACTCCACTGTGACCCCAATGAGCTGAAGACATGCCAAAACCACAACATAAAAACCTTTTAGGATTTTTTAAGTAGAGACTTGCAGTACTAACCCACAATCTGATGTGTCGTGAATTAAATTAAGGCGTCTCATATCTGTACTGCCAAACACATTACCACCCAAACACATCCAATGCTACTGTAGGAAACAGACGTTTGTAATAAAGGTAGACCAGTTTTAATTCTTATAGAGCGTAAGTTTTTATATTATTAATACAGAGTTGGTTCAGCTTGATGTGTCATATCTCTTCACTTATAGTCCAGGAAATAGATATTTTATTGTGTATGTTGTGCATCCTTTTCTCTTCAAGCTAATTAACAATCAACACAGTGCTACGCCTCACTTTCACAATGATATTATCATAGTCATATCATCAGAGAGCAGCATGCAATGCTTCATCAAGAGTGTAATTTGATGATGTATAGTGCAAAGATCTCTGCTGAGGTAATCAGGTCAATCCTTTTACAGGATTAAGGTGGCAGTTTTGCTAGTGGTGGTGCTGTATACTTAGTGCATTCACACCTGTTAAGGTCCAAAGACAAAACGAAAAGGTTAGAACCATCTCAATGTTACTGTTAAATTGGATAATTTGAGGCTTGCAAAACAACCTCAAAGCACATTCTGAGATGAGCACTTTTATGTGGTTTCAAAAATTCCAATAATCTAGCATTGCCTGCAAAGGAGCTCTTGATTTCTAATTACTCATGCAAGAGCTAGTGAACTGTGACACGCTAACACATACTTTTCTTTGGATATTCATGTGTCTGTGTTTCTACAGCACCGCATCTGGCATTGCTAGCATTGCCTCTAGCTGGTAATACCTAATTTTCTCACCGTAGCGTGTCTAAGATTTATCAAAACCTCCCACAGGAGCTTTCTGAGGAATGAGAGGTTTTCCTGTGGTGCCTAAACATGTCAGCCAGACTGGTTGCTGCTGACCGAGACTACAGCACTATATGTAAGAGTGGCAGCCAACTAGAAAAAAACACCACACTCTTCAGACAGTGCATGTGTGCCACCACTTGCTCACAGAATGTCATATTTCATAAAATATCATAAGAACTTGTTGACGAGAACACTTTGAATATGCCTCCGAGCTTCACAGAAATAGGGTTCAACAAGTGAAACAGAAGCCACTGAGTCCAAGGAAGGGCGGAGAGAGGATTCACTTCACAAGATGACTCATCTGTAATTCAGAATAAACAATAAACCATTAAGAAGTGAGAAGGTGTATTTTACCTCAATATTATATCGGACATATATATAACCAAAGTATCTGGGCCTCTTTTACGAAGCAGGTTTACTGAGTTATAACTTTGCTTTTGTTCCACATTTGAGGGTGTTTCAGGTTTTACCCAGTTACCTCTGTTTACTTGTTTTTCTTGGAACAGACCACAGAGCATGACTTGACTCATCCCTCCCCTCAAACGAATGTTTACCTCAGTGTTTACCCCGGTAATGATCACCTGATCCCACCCCCATTTCTGACGTTTTGATTCCCCCTTTGTTTATACTGCTTCGCTAATTGGAGAACTTTTGTGATTTTTTGTGTTTGGACTCTTCGAAAGCCCAGCTGCTACGCTCTAGTTCACCCACATAAAAAAACAATTTCACTGAGGTGATGTCATGACCGTCATGACACGGCAGCGCAGACCTGGTTTGAGGCGTGCATGGCCCCTGTGACCAAATATGGACAGCGGATGAGAGTGAGATGACATAACCACAAACTGTGCTCATTGGCTGTCTCCATGAATGTAAACCTATGTTAAATAACTTTGTTTAGATATTTATGAGTTCCTTATGACTCATTATTTGGAAGTGATGATGAAAATGTTATCTTTTGACTCATTTACTCCTTGTAAAATTAAGCATGTATTGAAAGATCAAATTAAACCGCTAAATCAACAGGATGCTAGAGTGTTATTACGAAAACTAAGGCAGAGTGAGCAAACAGTTAAAGATAACATGAAGGAGGTTTGAAGAGATATGAATCAGGGGTATGAGGATGAGAGATAAAGCTGTAACCGCTGCAGAAAATAAATGACTGCACATACCACCCCCACATTAAAGTCCACCTTTGCTCTTACTGATGTTTCTCACGCTGTAGGCTGACTTTACTAACTGTTTTAATGAATGGACACATGGTTACGTTGACAAATACAGGGATGGAGGAAGGGATGGGTGGACGGATAAAACTGTTGAAATCATTGCACATAAGTTCTTTTGAGTATCTGTCACACTTGAGGTGACAGGTCACCTCTGCGTTTGTTTGTCAATGGTGCAAGGAACTTGTCAGCGTGAATCACAGCTCAACTCTCTAAAACACCGTTGATTGTAGGCTGTTTGTGTCCATGCTTCTGGGTTTCACTCTTATGACAAGTGCTGACAACAACCATGGCTGACGCAGGTTAAGAGGTTTACGGCACAGCAATGTTGCTATAGGTTACTGTACATCTTGGTATCCAGGTGTGACAGCCGAGTGTAATGAAAATAGTTCTGCTGCCTGGAGCGAGTGTCTCCTTTTACACTTCACATGTTCGTGCCATCAGTCTTTTGTTTCATAGAAATATCATCTTGGTTATGAACCAATAAACCACTGAGGTATTTGTCAAAACTGGCCCAGACAGGGTCTAAATACCAATCAGGCATATATATGTCACCAGGGACACATCTGGTAAATGACAGCACATATAGAGTACTAACAAAAACTTAACACATTTCAATATAACTAAAATTGTAAAAAGTTGCCGTTTGCGGGAAAATAAAACAATGTTATTCTAGATATTCACTCTTCACTTCTTACGAAGCATTCTTTGATAAAACATTGTTACACGGTCGGCTGTTAATAGCCTTAAATTACACTAAAGTGCACTTCTCATCAACGTCAATTATGTGGCTTTTATAATTCCTGTTATTTTATTAACCAGTTATTAACTTTGAGTATGAAGCTTTGAAGGGTATGAAAACAAGGTCAATCATTTTGAAACCCTTCAATGACAAAATAATCACTGTTGGTGTGAAAGTATATTTGTTTTCAGAGCCAAGATTTTAGAAATACTAAGGTCAAGAGTCCAAATCCCTTAAGCCTCCAAGATGATAAATATTTACCTTTTATTTATTAATTTAAATGTTAAATAGTAAACAGTGCCCCTATGTGTAGTGCGTGTAATTGTAGAATGTGAAATCTTCTTTGTGTCATCTAATATCATCATCATCATCCTTCATCCATTATCTTTAGCTGCTGGAGCCCATCCCAGGCGTGAGGCGGGGTACACCCTGGACAGGACGCCCGTCTATCACAGGCAACCACTCACACTCTCATTCACACCTACCGGCAATTTAGAGTCATCAATCAACACCTGCATGTCTTTGGACTGTGGGAGGAAGAACCCGGAGAAAACCCACGCAGACACAGGGAGAACATGCAAACTCCCCTCAGAGGAGCCCCAGCTGGGATTCGAACCAGCAACACTCTTGCTGTGAGGTATTCCATCGTAATGCTGCAATAATGGAGAAATTGTTGAATCTTATGTATTCAATATCAACGGTGCTGCTGGTGAAGACATCTGGAATCTGTCAGAGGTCAATCTGCTTGGTCATCTCTGGACTTCCCAGGAATGCACCACTTAAGGTTCTCCAAAACATATCCTTTTCTGAAATACATATTCCTTCAAAGTGACACACACAAACGCACACACGCACACACACGCACACACACGCACACACACACACACACACACACACACACACACACACACACGCACACACAGCTGTCTTTTACTTGGCCTGTGTGTGTTGACGCCATCTGCTGACCATCTTTATTCTACCATTTATAATTATTCTATCTTATTCTCAATTTTAATAATATTAATAAATTAATGGTTTCAATCCAATATGTTATTCATCTAGGCTAATAGCCTAAGTTATGTTAGAATAAAAAATGAAATAAAAAGCCAAGCTACAAGTGATTCTAAAAATATGAGTTAAGACTAAATATATTTTTTATGGAAAATCATATTTTTGTACTTTCACCCGGTACCCCTCAAAACGCCCGGTGGCTGTTGTTTTTTAAATATAGCTGTTGATGAAAATTCTTCATATTCAACACTTAATGTAAAATGAGAGCTTGGCATACATACTCCGGGTCAGTGGGTGGCGGTACGCATCTTTTAAAAGTTAGTATTGCAATCCGCCGGAATAATCAAAGAAGGGGAAAGAAGACGAAGTAAAGAACTACAACCCCCACATTGCACCGGTAGCCTTGGCAAACTCAAATCGCAAACTGCGCAAGCTCCTACGGTTGTCGGAAAAATGGCGGCACTGCTGCTGCAGGAGTTGGAGGGTCCCGAGATATCTAAACTACCAAAAAACATTCAAAACAAACTGGAGAAGATTCTTTCGGATCAGCAGTATGAAATCGATTCTTTGAAAGCACAACAAGAACAATTCCGGGTTGACAACGGTAAGATATGCGCCTGGTATTGTGTTAGCTAGTGTGCTAAGTGATGTGCTTTGCTCGTCATGCACGCACGTTAACCTCAAAGTTAATATGTCTGCCTTAAAATAGTATATTAACCTCACACCGTCAATTGTCTTATAATTCTTACAACGACTTTGGGAGTTCATACTTAAGTTAACGCGAGAACTGCCGGTTGTAATATCTGTGGTTCATCACTGGCCACAATTTGACGCTTGTGCTAACTCACAGAGCTCACGTTAGCATTAACGTCAACAAAATGAAACTGAACAGTAAACGTTCAACGGCATGAAGTATTTGAACACTAGTCACAGGTTTGTTGTTTTGTTGTTGCTGTCCTTACAGAGCAACACTTCTTTGAGAAAGTGAAACAACTTGCTCAGTGTCAGGAAGAGTTTCTGTCCCAGACTCAAGAACATCTGAAACTCAAAGAGGAGTTTGCCAAGCAAGGTAAGAGTGAGCCATACGGGTGTTTAATGCAATATTATGTACGGATTTAACTAGTACGTCCTCTGGCTTGTAATATTTCACGACCTCTCTTCAAATCTCCCCCTTTAGAGACGGAACTTGTAAGTGTGCGTGAGAAGAGCAGGGAATATGAATCCGCACAAGACAGGCTGTCATCCGAGCAGGTGAGGCAAACAAAACCAGCCAGGTTCATAATAAAACAGCGTGTTTCAAGCATATTTCGGTTTGGCCATTCTCAGTAAGAGTCTGTGTTCTCTACGTTGTATGGATTTTGTGATAATTAACACAAACCCACTTGTCAATATTGCTGTTGTAAAAGTCAAAGTAATGGGAGATGTCTGCACTTGACTCAAACTATAACCTATAGTCTATAGAAACCATGTATTGTTGTTTTTTTCAACATGAAAGTGTGATACCATGTCAGTAGTTTGCAAGAGAATATGTAATTATTATTACATATTACATTGGAGAACAAATAATTAATACTTGATTTATTCTTAAAAACTGTCATTTTTTTACTGATCAGAATTTTGTAGAATATCCGCCGTGGCTGTACCACTGCTGTCTAGAATGTTTGTTTTTAAATAACCAAGGCGATTCAACAACAACCTTTATTTTGTTTTAAAAAAAAAATTTAAAAGCAGCGAACAAAATTAGAGAACAGTAACCACTGTGTCAGAAGACATTTCAACAATTATTTCTTAGGGTTATAGGATTAAAAAATGAACAGAAAGTGTAGAGGCCCTTGCGCCAACAGGACATCACTAGTTTCTCACACTGCTCTGGTTTGGTCTTGGTCCATTCTTCTTCAGTCTCTTTCACAGCTTAGTAACTGTAGTGGGTTTCTTAGCCATTACTTTGTTGCTAAGGATTTTCCAGATATTCTCTATGGGGTCTTCAAGTAGTGCTTAATGTGTTTGTGATACCAGCATTTCGTATGGTTATAATAATGTGATTTTTTTTTTCTCTTTTAGACTTTGCTGTCAAAAGCCAAAGAAGAACTGGAGGCTGAAAAGCGAGAACTTGTGCGAACACTGGAGAGGAGATCCTTAGAAGTGGAGCATTTAAATGGTATGGACAGATGAATTAGTCACGAGACATTTGTCAAAACATTTTGTCACTCTTCGTAGATACTAACCATCACTCGGTCATGGCACTTGTGTTATTTCTGTTCCAGATGATTTCAGGCAACTCAATGATAAGTTGGTGGAGGTCAACACCTCTAAGATGTCCCTGCAGATGAAGCTGGATGAACTGGAATCAGCTGAAGTCAACATAAAAGTGAGTGTTATTGGTATTTTTTCATTGATTGAATATTTTATCTGTCTGTAGAGGAAATGCCCTTTTAAACCTCTTTTACCATTTTTTACTATGCTGCACATGTTCCCTTATAAACAAGTAGCTGGATAAAGTTGTGTTGATTTGCCGTTACAGTACAAGGAGAAGCGTATGGAGCAAGAGAAGGAGCTGCTGAGTAACCAAACATCTTGGCTGAATGAGGAGTTGAATGCTAAGAGTGAGGAACTGCTGTCCCTGTCCCGACAGAAGGGAAACGAGATCCTGGAACTGAAGTGCAACCTGGAGAACAAGGAAGATGAGGCATGTCTCTTTTTTATTTACATAACGATGTTTGTAAAGCTGAATGACATGTAGAAAAAAGCAATAATGTAATAATCATAGCAAGACACATCTGCGTGTGACCAACCATAGACCAGTAGTTGTGTATCTTCAGTAAATAGACATGGCACACGGTGGATATCATGATTCCATGCTCTGCTCTTACCATGGCTGTCAACAGTTTCTCAATGTATTGAGTTAATTTATGCAACTTTTCAGTTATGAATGATAACCATAATCTCCTATGGGCGTTACTGAATTTGTTCTTTTCTTGTGACTTTCAGTTGAACAGACTCCAAGACCAAGTGGCCAGTTTGAAGACTTCAAATGAGAACCTTCATAAACAGAATGAAGACATGATCACCAAACTGAAAGAAGTAAGTGGTAATTCTTATAGCCTATCCCAAGTCTCTCTTTTTTTTTTCTCTTTACACAGAAACAACAATCCATTTCTGTCACGTACTGTTCTGCAAGACACTGATCAGTATTGTAGGGCTCAGTGTGATGTTTGATCATTGAAGTGTATGACTGGATCTTTAACTCTTTCTAGGCCAAGGAACAACAAGTCGTCATGGAGGAAAAGTTCAGAAACGAGCTGAATGCCAACATTAAGCTTTCCAACCTGTACAAGGTATGTATATGAATGACTGAAAGCCAAGCATTTACTCCCAGGGAGTCATTTCAGTTTACATCCATCCATCCTCATATCATTTGTTTAAATGAGATTTTCTTTTTCCTTTTATAAAGTCTTGAAGACAAAATATATGCTGCATACTTCTTTCATCTGTGGTTTTATTAGTAGGCTTTATATTTATCATGATTGAAATGATTCACTCTGTGTTATATCATAATATGCCATGCCATTATTTTGCCAACTCTAACTCTGGTGTTGTTGTTGTTGTTGTTGTTGTTGTTGTTGTTGTTGTGATGGTGGCAGGGAGCAGCTGCGGATTCTGAGACAAAAAGTGAGGAGCTGAGTCAGGCAGTGGAGGAGCTGCATAAGCTGCTGAAGGATGCTGGAGAAGGTGCGAGGCTTTAAAAGAATGGCCACAACTTTCTTTTGCATTACTTAGTACTTTGACTTCTTCTTGGAGGGAGAACATTTACATATGCTTATTTCAATTTCCAGTTGTTGGTATTCCCTGACGTTTTCTCGGTTTACTCTTTCCGTCACAGCCAATAAGGCCCTCGAGGAGAAGTTGCAGGAGATGAATGGTGCCACAGACAAAAGTGTTGCTGAGCTGAAGGAGAGGATCCAGGGTCTGGAGAAAGAGCTGGACAATGCCAATGAGCTGCTCTCAAGTTCTAAACTTAGAGGTCTGTTGGTCTGTTTCTGTCACTTTTTTTTGTCTTCACTGCAAGGGTTTACATGGTGTGGACATTTTAGAGTAAACTCATGCCAAATCTTTCTTGAATTTAAAATAAGCCAACGCCATGCCTTGTGTTTTCTTGAAATGACAAACTATGACCCGTGATCACCTCCTCTACTTTCTGAATGTTCAGGTCCTATTGGCTCAACATCTGTGCTCACTGAAGAGCAAATGACAACAATGTCTCCAACGGCAGCTGCTGTATCCAAGATAAAGCCCGGCATGAAGCTTACAGCGGTATGTGCATGGGATTTCAACACTCAAATCACTTCATAAGTAGAATTCAGAATGATATTATAATGCAGTCTAGAGACCATTTTAAGGGGAATCTCACGCTTGGTCTTATCTTCGAAATACTTCTGTGTTGGATGGCTGTATTTGACTTACTTGTGCTAAGTAAACATTATTATAATAATAATGAAAACACTACACCACACTGCTCGTGTCTCCCTTTTGGACTATCATCTTTTGATAAATGATTTTGTCTGTATGTCCAGTTGTATTCAGCATATGTGGAGAGCCAAGAGCAGCTGCAGTTGGAGCGATTGGAGAACAAGCGCGTCAACAAGTATCTGGATGACATTGTGCAGGAAGTGGAAGCAAAAGCCCCTATCCTCAAACGGCAGAGGGACGAACATGAGCGCATGCAGAAATCAGTGGCCAGTCTTTCTGCCAAGCTAGAGCAAGCTGTTAAGGTTAGTAATGCAGACATAGTGTATGTATGTTCAGTTGATTGGACTTTTCCATTGGATTAAATTTCATTATTTGTTTGTATTATGTTGGACATAGCATGTATGAAATACTATGTTTTGTACAACAAATAAAAAGACTTCCCAGTGGAGAGAATGGGTAAAATGATTAGGGATGAGTAACGATTTTTCAATGTTGCAGAAGTCATTGCATGATATTAAAAAAAATGTAATTTCTTTATTGTCCCATTGGGAAATTTGCTTTAACCTTCACAGTGTCTGCAGTATAACATCACAGTAAAAGAAACAGACAACAAATACATTCATCGATCAATTTCCCATGTCTATATACATCAGAAAAAACACACACAGTGCAATTTATAATGGTGATCAACAAAAAGACGGATAGCTATGGCATATACAAACGCACAAATATACCTTTCAGCCTAGGTGGCATTCAGGGGTTTAATGGACAGAGGGACTGAGGGGAGGAGCTGATACTTGGAGACAGAGAGAGTTGGAATAGTTCCCAGTGAATATTGAATGGTATTTTTGCTTACAAACTTAATCTGCAACTACTGTTTTGTTTTGTTGTTTTTTACTTCAGGAGGTGCACCGTCTGCAGAAGGAGGCTGATGAAGCTAACAAGCGCTCCTCTGTTCTGGAAAGGGAAAGCCAGAGGTGTGAACTGCAGCTGGGAGACATGGCTCAGCAGGTTGAGGCTCACTCACTTATTTTAGTTTAAAAGATAATTCTGGTTATCTTTAGAAAGTATAAATAATCAGTTTTCTCGTTATTCCTATTTACCGTGACATTCTTGGTTTTTCCTGCCAGGTGCGTGTGTTGCTGATCGAGCTGGAAGAGGCCCGTGGAAACCATGTGGTCAATGAGGAAGAGGTGAGCTCAGCAAACATCAGCAGCACATCAGAGGTGATCAGCCAACACTTGGTGACCTTCCGCAGTGTAGAAGAGCTACACAAGCAGAACCAGCGTCTTTTGGTGGCCCTCAGGGAGCTCAGTGATGCCCAGGAGCAAGAGGAGTTTGAGGCCACTGGCACAAGGTACGTTAGAATGTGTGCTCATTCCTTTTGTTTCTTCTTTGTTGTTGTTTTTTTTGCATTTAACAAACAACTGTAAGTCAGTTAACTTGCTTTTTTGTGATGTCGCACTTTCCAAATTCAGTAATTGGTAAAAAAAATGTGTAAAGAATGCTGAAGAACGTGCATAAAAGAACAGTAAAACATCATCTTAACCTACATTTTATATTCATAAATCCATTATTAAAAGTAACCAAAGATGTCAAACTGGGCTGAGGCTAAGAAACATGATTTGTTACAGGCGAGGTGAACTGGAGCAGAGTTTGGAGAAAGCCCAGACTGAGCTGGAGTCCCTGAAAGAGCAACGCAGCCAACAAGTTAAGATGGCCGAGTCCATTGTGAGGCAGAGGGACATGTACCGCATGCTGCTGGCTCAGGCAACAGGTGTCAGCTTTCCTCAGCAAGGTACATGTAACAGACAAATGAATGCTCAGTTTAAACCTTTTATGCAAGCAATCACACCAGCGTGATGATTCTAGTAGCCCCTGCAACATATGTCTGCATTAAAACATTCTTGTTTTTATTTATTAGTGTTTTCTATTGGAACCATTCTAAACTTGCATGCAAAAAGGGGTAAATAACAGCCAAGTTTAAAATTAACAAAATAGTATTTATTCAAACCAGGCTGCACATAAATAGGATTTTAACAATCTTTGAAAATGTGTATATGTGCTTATTTGTTTCAAGTGTTGTCACTCAGAAAAGTCTTGCATACATTTATATATTTATTTAGTCATTATACACTATACAACTGACAAAAACTTTTAGACATTAGATTTTGTAATCCTTTGAACATTATCGATTATTTCTCGCCAAGACAACACCAGCCACTGGAGGTATTAACAGTAGCGGTGAGCACAGTTAAGTCGCTATGCGGGTAATGGTTCACTATTCGGGTAATGGTTCACTATTCGCGCTGCGTAGGCTATAATAGAGGGAGGCCCCCTTTCAACGATATTCCATTTCTAGGCAGCCTTAGTCCTTGGTAACTTCATGTCAGCTTATGTCATCTACATACACTGCACCAGGAAATAAACTAGGACTGTTTTGGAATGTTTATGTTTACATATTTGACATGATACGCAGGAAAACCTTTCAATTGTTTGAAATCATTCCCTACACAGCGGTGAGGACCTGCTGTTGCCTTTTTTCCGACATGTTCCAAATCAGCTCTCAGTGTTGCCGATCTGTCATAATACATTTTCTCCTCCCTTGTTGCCGTTGTTTGCCGTGACAGTGGCTTGTACTCGGGCTCGATAAAAGTAATCCGCTCGCCTTCGCCTTCCACAAAACTTAACAGCAGCAAAAACAGGAGGTTAATTTGTGGCTGTAGAGGCAGACGGTGTCCTCTGTCATCTCCGCGCTGAGAGACTGTGTTGCTCCCCTCTGCTCGCTCCCCGCAACACTCTTTAAATCACTTTAAAAGCACAAAACTGAATTGATGCATAACTGGAAACACCGAGCCAATCTAAAAGTTCAGCGGGTAGATGAGAGTTGTTATAATAACCGCTCAACGGAGGAGAAGGAAAAGAGAAAGAGTGTGAGGTGCTTCTGTCTGCAGGTGACTCACATTAACACAAACCTGTCTTAAATGTTTATCTGGACATTAAATGCATCAAATGACTTGCTTTAGAGAATTTTGTTTGTTTTTTGATATCAAGAATATAGATATATCATTTCCATGACGCCATTTTATTCAGAAAGTGACGTAATCCTGACATTTTTGTGAACCATGCGAGTAAAGAAAAACTGACTGAATACCCGTTCGTCAGGTAATGCGAGTATTCGTATATTGAAATTACTTAAATGGCCCATCCCTAGTTTCCGGGTTGAGACTGTAAACAAACAGGGAAGAGAGGAGGGCTAAGGGCTAGGCTAAAGTTAACACCTCATCGTCTATAACTACCTAGCATTTTCCTCACCAATCTACTGTGTTGTGATGATTTTTCCTAAGTGGCTGAGCTTCTGGATGTTTTCTATAAGGTACACAACCCGAGGAATTCTCCCTGACCTCCACCCCCCGACGCTCACCTGCAGCCATTCCCACCCCAGGAACTCCAACTGCACTTGTCTCCATAGCAACAGAGTCTACTGAAGCCTTGGAGGCCAAGGCAGCTTTGCGACAGGTGAGCAAACAGTGATGGCACCTTCAAGTGTATTATTCTCAGCGACTAGACAGTCTGTGCATGTCAGACAGTGCCCAACACATATCCAATGGGAATGACTTCTCTTTTTGTTCCAGGCATGTTAATATTTCTTTTTATCACTGAACATTGCAAGGCTATCTGTGGATTTGTAGTTCTGGGCATTGTCATCCACTGCATTGATGAGTTTGCCTCACTTGTTTCCCATGTCTTCCACTAGATGGCAATGTGTCTTTATTGACAGATATACTGTTCAATTCCTTAAATGCTGTGCCCCAAAGATTAATGTGGTATATGCTAATAATGTTAGAGAATTAATTGAAGTGAAGAAAACATGCAACAATTTCAAAGGGGTAAACAAGAAGGCAACTTAACTGAAATGGATTAGGATCATTAGGTTTTTATTTTATTGAAAAAATGTCAGAAAATGTTATTCAGTGGTACAGTGATCTGTTTGAAACCACAGTTGCAGACCCAGCTTTCACTTAAGACCAGGGATTAATATTTCACAGCAGTCTCATATGAATGGGTCAAAAGCTGGTTGACCCTAAACAAAAACTCTGTTGATTATAAAATAAAAAAGTGTGGTTACATCTACAGTTGCAGGAGGTGTTCTCCACCTATAAGAAGGACCGTATGGCAAGTGACAAGGCAATGACGGAGCAGAACGAGAAGCTCCAGGAGCAGATCTCTGACCTCCATTCCCAGAATGCAAAGATATCCACCCAGCTTGAGTTTGCCTCCAAGAGGTGACTTTGAAAAACCTTCTAGTTTACACAGCACCTAATGTCTTTAAAGAAAACAGACGAGAGCACGTATGCCACTAACAGAATGTCTGTCTCAACAAACTCAGGTATGAGATGCTGCAGGATAATGTTGAGCGTTACAGGAAAGAGATTGCTTCCCTCAGAGAGAAAGGACAGAAGATGGCCGCTGCCACACAGAAGCATGAGCAGACCATCCACACTTTGAATGAGGATCTGAAAGCTGCCAAAGAGAAACTCACCATGGCTGAGGTTTGTCTTCATTCCAGCAACGTTTTCCCTTTTCATGGTGATGTTTTTTTTTCTAAACATTGTTTTCTTTGACTTTTTATCATCATGTTTGGGGGGGGGGGGGGGTGCAGGACTTGATTTGTATATTCGATTGATTGAGGGACGGCAGAGTCATTTAGACCCATTTCCTCCTGTCTCTTAGAGCCGTGCTGAGAGCATCCGTAAAGAGAGAGACATGCTGAAGCTGGTGGAGTCCAGGCTGAATCAGGAGAAAGAGTCAATTGTGAGCCAACAACAGAGCCAGAACCTGCTGCTCACCAACCTCCAGACAATTCAGGTAAACTATTAATGTGAAATTTGTCACCCATTTTCTCACACTTACACACAGTTCATAATTATAACTGCTGTGTTCCTTTAGGCCACTCTTGAGCGTTCAGAGACTGATACTCGTCAGCTTCTAAATGGCCAGTTGGAGAAGCAGGAACGAGAGATCTCCCAGCTACAGAAGAGGCTGGAGCATGAGGTGGAACAGCGCCACCTGCTCAGCAGAAACCAGGAAGTAAGTATAATATTAGATGATTGGCCATATTTTTTTTCACTTGTGTACAAGATTGTTCTACCTCAATTATGTTCGCTTAGTTACGATAGAATGTGTTGTGGTATACGAATAAAGCAGTACTGTTTACTGTGTTTCAAGAACAAGTTAAAACCTGGTTTAATCTAAAAAAAGACTTGGAATTCAAAGCCCGACACAGAAATTATAGTGTATTTAATAGTTTGCTTACTTCTCACTGTCACTCTTTCTTCATGCACAGATCCAGTTGATGGAGGCAAAGAGGCAGCTGGAGCTACAGATACCATTACACCAGAAGACCAAGGAGCTGCTAAATGCTGCTGAGTTGGAGCTCAACACCCTCAGGCTGCAGCTAGGCAGCAGCGAAGCACGCCACACCCTGAGCTCCCCAACCACGCCCATTCTCAGAGGTTGGCACAAGCACACACATACATGCAGATGTGCACATGACAACAGCACAGTACACAGAGGAATACATTACACACCTAAATGTATAGCATTTTCACTGGCTCATTGCCGCCCAAGATTATTGTGATTGGTTTAAAGAAATACAAACTACAGCCTACACCAGAACGTTATCTTGTGCAGCTAGACCACACTGCAACAGGGAGTATGGTCTGGCAATGCGAGACTTTCAAGACCATGCCCAAAAATGTAAGCTAAATCATTTCTAGGTTAACGTCATTGCACCATTTACATGCTAGTTTTCATTTTTAGTAAGTAACTAAGGATCTAAACACATTTTGCATTCTGTTGATTTTTGTAGTCGACAGCAAACAAAAAAAATGTTGGTCTCACTAGCTCATGTTGTTCTAGAGTTTGTATAAGAGCTGAAGCTGTAAAAGAGCCACTTTTTTAAAGACATTATGAAATGTCTGAGCCACACTCTTTCAAACGTTTGTGGGTTTTAATCACAGACTCCTAACAATGTTAATTCGTCCCAAATACATCCTCCCTTCCTAATGGCACAAAGCAATTGTACTGTTGTCAAATTTCATCGCTTGGATTTCCTGCCAGGCCTGCCAGGTTCAGATCAAGACAGAGAGGACCTACAGAGTCGCCTGCGGCTGGCTGAAACCCGGGCAGAGGAGCTGGCAGAGAGCCTCAGGGCAGTCACCTCTAGCATGGAGCAGTACAGAGTCATGGCTCAAAGCCTTGAGGAGTCCCTCAATAAAGAGAAACAGGTACAAAATAAGCCCAAACTGCATGTCAGTGTTTTTCCTCTCATAAAATCATTGACTACAACCACAAAACGTTGAACATTTGAAGAAGAAAAAATATAGTCGTAAACCATAAACCTATTTATACACCCCAGTGCAGTGCTAAATTACATTAATCTTGATTGCATAGTTTAATTTTCCTATGTACCTGCCTACCATTAGATATGAACTCTTTTTTTAATACATTCAAATTCCATCCATGTGAACTATGTTTTTGTTGGACACAATGTACAAATAATTAAAATTTGAAATAAATATAACAACCATATCTTTTTGAAGAACTGATAATTACTTTTCTCTTTTCTCCTTATTGATTTAAAAATTATTATTTGGATTTATTAATGTTCACATTTTATTGTCTGTTGATGGAAGTGAAATTGAAGTGATTAATTATAATAGCACTGCTTGAATCCTGATTTCCCCAAGTACATGCATTTGTATTTTTTATTTAAAACATGCAAATCAAACATTGGATCTTTTTTTTCAATGTTTGCTGAAGAAGATTGTTGTATAAATCCCTAATGACTAGGTAACAGAGCAGGCACGCTCATCCATTGAAGCACGTATGAAGGAGGCAGAGAAGCAGCACCGCAGGCTCGAGGAGAAACTTGAGGAAGCGGAAAAAGAGAAATGCAATTCAAAGGAGCAACAGAGGAGAGCCCTCGCCTCTCTGGAGGAGCAGGTATATCACAATGCTGATTTTCCTCAGCTTCTGACCAGTGTATGGTATTCAGTTCTATTCAACATTGTACAAGTATTAAGAAAACTGTTAATTTTTTTGTTTTCTGTTAGATGAACAGTCTAAGGAGAAGTCTCAGCAGTTCCCAGGCAGATCACCAGGCGGTGCTGCAGCGTGTGTCAGTAGCTGAAGCCCAGCAGCAGCAAGCTCTGCAAGACAGCCAGGAGCAGGTAAGCTGGCTAATATGAGATTTAATATAGAGGAATATTATTATGACCAGTTCTTATTTATTGGGAAATTTTCCAGTTAAGGCTGATACACCAGTTATTGTAATTAAAATCAATTGATCTGATGCTGATCACCATGGGGTTCCTTTTCTCACATATCTTTAGAGAAAGCTCCCAAAGAAGAGCCTGTTCAAAAGCCACCACAGTTACTCATGTCCAGGTTTTATCCATTATATCTTACATGACATGGATGTCATAAAATGTCTCTCTGTACAACTAGTTATATATAATTATTTAAAAAATAATCGGCTATTTTATCGGGAGCAGAGATCCATTATATCTTATATAATCTGTTAACCTGTCTGAAGTCTGTATAGGTCTCCCTTCTCTACATACCACTTGAACGATCAAGGAAAAACTACCATTTGTAAATCTCTTACACATGTCAAAAAACTGCCAATCAGACGTCATGATGGATCAGTCAGTGAAAAGATTTATTTTTATTGACAAATTATTTATCAGGTTTTTCCCATCAGCTTATTCCAATGAATGGGATGCATCACGAGTAATGAATATGGCATTCAACAATAATGGCAACTGCAATTAGGGCGCACTCACACTGTCCTTCCGCACCGCGCCCTGGGCTTTAGGGTACTTGTTCCCCCTCCCTCTCCCCCCGCGCCCCAGGCCCGTTTGTACTCACACTGCCTGGGCCTCGCGCAAATGCTTCTTGCCTGTCCATACGTCATCAAGCCGTAATACGTCACACGCATTGATTGACGTCATCGCGACGCGTCGCTTTGTTTACAAATCTTTCCATAGACCTTAGAGTTTTTTTGCGTCTTGTCGACTGTTTTTTAATATTTTCATCCGACCAAAATCTGCAGTAAACACTCCACCTCCGCATCACACCAACGCGAACCTTTGGCCGCCATTGTTGATGTTGTTGTTGTTGTTAAATGTCCACGCATGGTCCGTATTTTCTGTGTCCGAACAGGCGCACATAAAGGACGTCAGAACCGCCGTAGGCCTCGTGCTCGCACACGTGCGCACGCTCGTGCTCGTGCATGTGCAAACGGGCTCTACAAAAGCCCACCTCTCTCAGGTGTCCGCAGTTATGCGCGGAGCGGGTGCACTCACACTGCTCAAACGCACTAGGCTTTAGCTGAAAAACCGGTTGGCCCGGTGCGGAAGGATAGTGTGAGTGCGCCCTTAGATATTACTTTATCGTGAAATGATTATGTCAAATCGTCTTTCCCATTTCCTAGGCTAAGCTGGCAGCTGAAGCACAAGATAAGTATGAGCGGGAGATGTTACTGCATGCAGCAGACGTGGAAGCCCTGCAGGCTGCAAAGGCTCAGGCCCTGCAGGCCGTCGGGCTCAGACACCAGCTGGATGAGAGAGTCCAGAGGGTCAGCGCTGAGCTTCTAGAGGCCAGGGTCTCCTGGGGAGAGCAGGAAAAGATCCTTAAGGTGATTTGATAGATGTATAGGTGGTGACTAGCCAGGATTAGATGTAATAACATGGGGTTTAAGTCACAAGGTGACTGTAAGCCCAACAAAGACATTTATTTCAGGTGCTTATAATTTGATCACATGTTATATTCTAATATTATTTTGTCCACCAACTTTATTGTTGATAGAAATGGGCAAATACATTTTCAATCTAAATTTCTTTGCTCATATTACAGGAGGAGATGTCAAAGATGGAGAGCCGACATGAGGAGTTGCAGAGGCAGAATACCCTCCTGCATGAGCAGATCCAGACGATGAGCAGCAAGATGGCCGAAAAGTTGCAACGTGCTGCTAGTGAGAGGCCCATGAACATCTCCCTGACTGAGGAGGGCAAATCTCAAGACCAAGTCCTTGAGATTCTAAGGTAATGCATGTATATCTCAAATTACATCATTCTTAAGTGTACTTGAGGAGCCTTGCAAATAAAATGTATGTTCGTCATTTGGAAAAAAATTTAGCAAAAATGTCCACTGTCACAATCTCTGAGTCTGCCTACCAATGTTCTTGTTTAAGTCCTTCCATGTTCATTTTTTAATATTGATACTTCTCCGTTCTCCATCACAGGTTTGTGCGTCGGGAGAAGGAGATTGCTGAGTCTCGTTTTGAGGTTGCTCAAGGGGAGAGTTTGCGTTACCGTGTCAGGGTGGAGCACCTGGAACGGGAGCTGAAGGAGTTGCAGGATAGCTTGAGTGCTGCAAAGGAGAGGATGCAGGTATGTTTTAATATGCACAATTATTTAACTTCTGTTTTCTAATAAACTCTATGCATGTTTCTTTATCAGTAAATTGAGTTGATTGTTATTCAGAAAATTAAATATCGTTTTCCTGGACTTTTCATTTATCTGTGTAAAGAAAATCTCTATTTGCTCACTTTCCTTAATGAGGTCAAAGTGAGGTCAAAGTGAGGTCAAGGACACTTAACTTCATAAAGTACACAAGATCTAGAACCTAGAGATACTATATGTAAAAAAAAAATCCCCCAATGCCCCAATCTTCAGGTGACAGCGAGGACCCTGGAGCAACATGATGAGCTGATGAAGAAGACGCAAACTATGAGCATCCTGATGGAGACCAACAAGATGCTGAGAGAGGAGAAGGACAAGATGGAGCAAGAACTCCAGCAAACTCAAGCTAAGGTATCAGTTGCGTTTTATAGGAAAATGTAGTGGTTGTATGTGAATGTGATCTTCCCTCTTCTAATATGCTATACTCTGATAATATACTCAACACTATGTTGCCAAATTCAGTGAAATGATATATCGCTGGTTAATGTACACTCTTAACCACTACACTCCATTATCTTGGTATGTCAAGCTGTTACATTTTCAAGAAGTGTTCCTGCAAGAGCCTCCAAATCCAGATGTTTTCAGCTCATCTTCTGTGTGTTTCAGGTACAGAAGCTGGAGTCAGACATCATGCCACTGCAGCAGGCCAACTCTGAGCTGAGTGAGAAGAGCGGCATGCTGCAGGCGGAGAAAAAGTTACTGGAAGAAGAGATCAAACGGTGGAAAGCTCGGACCCAGGTCAGTGAAAAGAGTAGAAAGGGAAACAAATTAATAATGTTGCATGTAAGAAGGGGAGAGTACATATGTTGCCTTTTTTTACTATTTTATTCCTAATGTTTTATCATTTCACACCACTAATGCACAGCCTTTTCTCGTGTTCTTTTAGCATTTGGTGAGCCAGCAAAAAGATTCAGATCCGGAAGAGTACAAGCGTCTGCACTCTGAGAAGGAGGCACATCTCAAACGCATCCTACAGCTCAATGAGGAAAACACCAGACTTAAAGCAGAGGTTTCCAGGTGATTAATTAGGAATGGTGTAACTATTGAATTGACCAGGAAATTAAGTGTTTACTTTTCTCCCTTATTCAATCCTACCGCTTCTTTTTCTGTCACTTAAGCATACATTTCACAATATCTTAATCCCCCTCTTTAGGACCAATAATCTAACGACAACTCTGCAAAGTCAGATACAGAACTTGCGTGACAATTTGAGTAAGATAACTGATGAGAGGAATAAACTGAAGATTGAAAAGGAGACCCAGAACCAGGAACTCCAGGAGAAGTTGCGAACTATCACCCAGGTCAAGAAGATTGGACGCCGCTACAAGACTCAGTATGATGAACTCAAGGTGGAACATGACAAGGTGAGAGCTCAGTAGCTGCCTTAGTGTTTAATCCAAAGCTTGAAACAGAAAGTTCATGGTTGTATTGTTGGTTTCAATCCATTTTGGACAGCTGCCTAAAGCCACCCTGTTGTGCTTGTTTGAGCATAATTAATCTTTCATACTACATTTCTTCTAGTTGGTAGCAGAGGCTGCAGCAGGTCCATCCCAAGAAGAGGAGGCTCGTCAAGCCTCGGTTCAGGAGCTGCAGAGCCTCAGAGATTCTTTGAAGCAGGCCGAAGAAAAGGCCAGAGAGCTGGAAGGACAGCTGGAGAACATCAACAAGGTTAAACCACAAGTTTCAGCCAGAAACCTTTGAACTGTCCACTTTGCAGATAAACTAGTATTCTTCTATCAGGCAAGAAGGCCATGCTTGTCTTAAACTGTAAACAGTTTGCAAGATCATATAGCTTGCGTAGTTAACAGTTTACAGGCAGTAAAAACGAAATGCTGCCACAGTTACCTTCGTCTTTTATATTCATTAATTTATTAATATAATTTCTTCCTGGCCTGCGACAGGTGGTTACAGAGCGTGAGACTGAAGGGCGTAATGCCCAGGAACAGTCGTCCAGGCTGCAGACGGAGCTGACCAGGCTGAGGCAGGAGCTGCAGGATAAAGCTTCTCAGGAGGACACACTGAGACAACAGATGACTGACAAGGAGGAGAAGACCAGGAAGGCCATTGTTTATGCCAAGCAGAAGATCAACCAGCTCACGAGTAAGAGCATGTCCTTCATTTTACAACCAATGGACCTATGACGAATTCCTCATTTTATACATTCCTCTTCTATTTGCCCCATTGCAGTGTTGCTTGTTTTTTTTCTGTTTTTATTTTGATTTCTGACTTTAAATTATTTTTGTCCAGACTCCAAAGACCAGCTGCAAAAGGAAAACGATGAGCTAAAGCAACAGCGTGAGGAGCTGGAGGTGCGAGTGAGCGCACTCAAGTCTCAATTCGAGGGCCGCCTGAGTCGACAGGAGAGAGAATTGAGAGACCTGCGAGGCCAACAGGAGAGACAAGAGCAGAGAGACGAGCCACCTGAGGCAGGCCCCAGCAAGGTGAGAGTCTGCTGTAAAGTTTTCACAAGCCAGATATTCAACATTTTGTAAGAAAAAAAAAAGTGTCAAGATCAGAGGTGAATATCGGGTCATATCAGCAGTGTTATTGTTGACACGTGAAATCATCTGTAGATGTTAGTTTTGTTGGGATCCTCCTTATTCACTATAAAATTAAATGTAACTTTTGGAGTCAGAGATAAATTGTGAAGAGTTTGCTACTTCTACATTATCGTATGGGACAACTTTTCCATCATGGGCAATGCCTTGAACAGATCATTGATTGAAGTAAATTAGATAGACTCAGAGAATGGAAAATCTTATCTCTGAAAAACACATTACGTGACATTGTTGAAAGTTTGGTGAAACATTTTAATGACAGCTTTTGTCTTTCTGTCCTGATTTTCAGACCCAGGAGCAGCAGAGGAGCACAGAACAGAGGCAGATCAGTCTGAAGACAACCCCTGCTGCAGACAGGGGCAGGTATGATACACAACCACCAAAACTGCTTATTGTTTGAGTTCCCACTGCAATGCAACATATTATTATTTCCTGCAATTCTGGGATGCTCTTCACACTTGATTTGAGTCATTTATTTCCTTCTGATATTTGATGTACTTGAGCAGGGTCATCATTCATGTCTTGATCTTTGTCTCTGTCAGTGCCAGCACATCCGAGCCTCCAACTGCCAACATTAAGCCCACACCTGTGGCTTCAACCAGCAAGCAGCCTGTCAATCCAGGGAACAAACCCACACCGAGAGCAAGCATCAGGCCCATGATTACCCCAGCCACTGTACCCACCCCGACACCCACAGCTACTGTCATGCCCACCACACAGGTGGAGACCCAGGAAGGTAAGTATAGCTTCCGAAATGAGCCTCCAATATAGGAAACCAGCCACATGAGTATGCTGTCCGAAGTTAATCTAGTAACAGGATGCCTTTACAAAGGAGTAATTAAGTCTAATTAATGCAGCCACAGTCATGATACAATGCAAAAATAGTTTTTTTTCCACTAACTTGACCCCCTCTACAGCCATGCAGTCTACTGAAGGTCCACCAGTGGAGCATGTGACCGTGTACGGCAGTGCCAGCGGCTCGGTGCGCTCCGCCAGCCCCAATGTCCAGACCACGTTAGCTAGCCCCATGCTGACTGTGCAGCAGACCCAGACACAGGCCACAGCATTTGTCCAACCAACTCAGCAACAAAGCATGACCCATGCAGAGCCAGCCAATCAGGAGCCGCCATCCGTCGTCATTGAGGCAACACCTAGCTCGCAGGTGGAATGGCCTTCAACGTCCTCCACCTCCTCTGTGTTTGGGACTGGTGAGAATTTGAACTTTTTTAAAATTGAGACTACTTGCTGGTACAAACTTCCTGTGTGAGCAACACATGGTGCGGGTTTCAAAGTATCGTGTTACCCTCAGTAGGGAGAAGTTTCAACAATACCCATGCCTTATCTTTAGTTTCAGCCACGCCAGGCACCTCCTCCATGTCCAAGAGGCCTCGTGAGGAGGAGGAGAGCTCCACCATGGTCACTGACACAGAGTCCACCCAGGAGGATACCTCCAGGGCTCCCATACCTAAGAAGCTGCGCATCATTCAAAGAGTGGGTCCAGAGGTGAGGGTTATATAGAAATCTTATTAGGAATTTTCATTGTTTTTAATGATCCGAAAACTGGAACAGTTATGTCATGGCTGTCATGTTCGTGTTATATGTTCTGCTCAGGAGGAGGTGGTGCTGGAGGACAGTGCTGAGGCTGAGGGGGTGGTGCCAACAGACAGTCAAGATGGTGCAGAAGCAAGCCAGGTAGGCCGTCTCCAAATATAAATAATAATAAATTCCAAAGACCTCATTACAGTAACAATACTGTTGGCATTTCTCGACATATTGTTTATTTTTGCGGTAGACCACATTGTCGGTGAGGAAAAATATGCTGCAAGGGTTTTAAATCTCCTGCTTTGCCAAAAAAAAAAAACGTCTCATGGGAAATTATGTGCTGGTTAATACAGTGCAACAGCAGGAGTAGTTCAGACTAAAAGGATGTAGTAATAACTTGCTGGTAACTACATGTATCAAACATTTTTAAATGAGATATTTTTTTTAGAGTGTAAATGATAATATAATAATAATTTTATTTATATAGCAATTATTTTATACACAGTTACAAAGTGCCTGACATATATGATACAATGCATACAAATACAAGTAGCCTATACGTATAGGACATCCATCCATGCATGCAAATATGCGCTAGAAAGCGCTAGAAAGCGCTAGAAAGCCTTCATCTTTTGTTCAGAATCAGCTACTTATCACAGGTAACAGGCACAACTTCCCTCTCATTCTTCCACACAGCGCTTTAGAGAGTCGGACGCTCAGCTTCTACGGACTTCAATGGGGAAGCGTAGAGCGGGTTGTTCCACTGCAGCAAAACTAGAAGGTCATTGGATAAATGCTGGGCTTTGTCCCACCCATCGGACGCTCCGCATCTCTGGGGGTCTCCGGGACAGTGGGCTGCCCCGGACGCTCGGCTTCTGCATGATGATTGGATGAGCTGTCTGAGGCAGAATCCTTTTTTGATTGACAGCTAAATGAGCGAATCAGCGATCTTGAAGAATAAACCTCCAACAGAGCATTTTCCAACTGATCTTGGTTTTTGCTTTACTGATCCCCAGCGACTTTGTCTTTGTTAAAAAACGACTAGTGTTGTGTATGGCAACTCTGTTCTGTCACTCTGCGGTTTCTTTCCCCAACAAGCAGCGGCAGCTGCGGAGCTTCTCACCCCGTCACGATCACTCACACTCACAGGCGGTCACACAGGCCTAGGCCGTTTAAGCAGCAGAAGGGTAGAATTTACATATAAATAAACAAACACATATGATGTAGGCTGCTAGAGTAGGGGCTCAAAAACTCTGCTATATATGCGGAGCCAGGCTATTCAAGACCTTGTATGTAATTAGTTAAATTTTAAAATCAATTCTGTATTTTATAGGAAGCCAATGAAGGGAGGCAAGAAGTGGGTTAATGTGGGACTGGCGACTAGTCCAGACTGCATGTTGTTCTAAGTGTCCATTGTTCCACCCTGCAGACAGAGGAGTTTCCAGTACTGGAGGAAGGAGACGATGGTGCAGCCTCCCAGTCTGTCATGATGGACCAAGAGGTTAGCCTGACCCAAAGTGACACCCCTGAACAGCTGCAGCAGGAAGTAATCGTCATAGTAACAGACACAGAGAGTGAGGATGACCAGGAAGAGGAGGATGAAGAAGAAGAAGAGCAGGTATGGAGTTCAAGCATTATATAATTCAAAGAATTTCTCTTAAAAAAATATATATATATATAAAATACTTAAGTTCCTACCACTAATGATTTGACCACTGCTCACTGTAGGACTACGATGAGGAGGAAGAAGAGGAAGAGGAAGAAGAAGAGGAGGAGGAGGAAGATGAAGAAGATGATGAGGAAGACGACGGAGAGATGGGGGAGGAAGGAGAGGACAGTAACGATGGGAGTGGAGACGGCAACGACGCATATGAAGGAGACGACACAGAGGTTCGATGTCCTCTGACACATAATATACTAACAGATACAACTTTGATCTTTTCATAAATCTGCACACATACTTTTTACATCCAGAACAACACGTTAACCCTTCCCATGCTTCCAGTAGGGGACTTAGGTACCGTTTCCAGCTCACACACTCAGCTTTTCCACAGTCTCATTTCACTGTGACTTGCATTTTGCCCCTGTGTCATAACGTTCTGTCTGCGTGAAAGCTCTGCGTGTGTTGACTTTAGTTGTTTACCTTTTTGCTCTGGACTTGGTTGTGCATGTACAGCAGGATGAGTCAGTGTCTGCAAAGGGACAGTTAACATTTTTTCACTTGTAATCTCCATGTGGGGAGTCGGTTAATAACTTTTTCAGTGGTTGGGTGGGCGGGACATTAATTATGAAGTGATTACTTTTGAAGGCATTTGTCTGAAAAACAAGACCAGCTGTCACAATGATCCAAGTTTATTACAAAACAATTCAAATATAAGCAGTAGGTATCATTAAGAGACAGTTTAAGTTGTTTATACTAAAAAAAGTTTTAACAATTTACATCAGATATGATCACTAATAATAAAATGACATACAACTTTTGTATATTTTTAATAAAACATTTATTAGAATGAAATCAAGCAATTAGCACATACAGTATGCTGACTTAATTAAATGTACATTATTTGGCTTCAGAATCACCTAATGTGTTGATCTTTTTCTGATTAATTTTATTTATATTCAACACTCGATTTGTTGCATGAAGCCTTTATTAGAACATGTGTGACATGAGTGTCATCGTGATCATGTTAACATATCTACCTGCATGTTGGTTTTAAGAATAAATGGTTTTCTGCTTTACTTGTTTTTCTCATGTATACAGTCAGGTTGGAAAATGCATTTCCAATCCTAAGAAATAAAGTAGAAGAGCATTTTAAATACATTTTTAATATCTTATCTTTGTGGTTTACAGTTAATGATTCCCTATATTGGGTCTGTCCGGTAGCTTTAAAAGGTTAATTTCTTTTTAGAAACAGTAGCCCAGGTCACTAAAACTGTAAACAAGAAAAACTACAAGTCATACTGAGCCCAGTGTTTAATACAAACGGAGTCAAACAAACATAAGAATAGATAGTAAGTAAGGGCTTTGTCTGATTTAAAATAGCATATATAGGTTTGTCTGTTTCTTAACGGGTCCTCAACAATTTTAAACGAATGCATATGGAAGTATGAGTGTTTTTACCCTTTTCTAAAGGGCATCTTATAGGGAGAAAATGAATCACACAGTGTATGTGGAGCTCTGCCAGTATATCCTGGCATCTATAGTGTGTGGAATGTCCCATAACCTGCTTCCTCCAATTCGACCCGACTCGTGTATTTCTTTTCTACTCATCTTCACGTTTCCTCTTTTTCTTCTCACTTTCATTTTTTATTTTGCTCCTGTGTAACTTTTTAAAATTATTTTTCTCTTACCACCTTTCTATCTGCTCTTTTTTTATATATATATCCTTTTGTCTTTTCCTTTCTCAGGGAGCTGATATAACAGACCCGGGCACGGAGACAGAGGAGAGTTTGGGGGCGTCTGACTCCACCCAGAGGCCCGCAGATTCCCAGACACCCAGCTGTAAGATCCAGGAAACCCTGTCAAACGCACACACACGTACACGTACAGCCACCTCAGACTCTCCACATGTGCTCACAAAATTTCCCGCCATCCAATTAGTTATCTGACTCTTGACGATGACTGAGGAAGTATGTAATATGTTGTTGTCTGTCTGAAGGGAAGAGTAGTGCATGCGCTAGCCAAAATAAATGTAACTTCCAACAAGAGCACATGAAGATTGCTTCACTTTGACAATGAATCTAATGATTCAAGTTATTTTGTGTTTCTGTATCACTGGAGGTCGATGTAAAACTTGAGTACACTAGACCAGTGAGGGGCCCATGATAACAATAACATACAATACTGGTTCCATTAGGGAACCAGCCACATTCTCAAATGTTGTTAGAGTTTTAAAACTTGAATAAAAGGTGCCACACATTTTCAGTTGCTCTCTACAACTGGTACATAAATTCACCATTCATTCACTTTAACCCTCATCTTGTCAACTGAGCTACCCACCGACCCCAGGCATATTCGTTCCTCGTATCTCACAGGTGCTTTAGTCAATCATTCCAGTTTTTCAGTACTTTGTCTATCAATATGTTCCTAACAAACTTGTAGAACTGTTTACAGTTTCTAATTTAATTTGTGCTTTTTATTTAAATACCAATGTATTGGCATCCTTGAAGCTTTAATAGATAACATACAGTATAATACATAAATAAAATGTTTGCCATTGGTCATTATTTAAAGTCTCACACTATCAGAGGTGTAGGAGCACACTCAGTTGTCTCTCTATTTTCATTTTACATAATAGGTAACTTACTTTACTAAAATAAGAATGTAATTCTTCTACAAAAGCCATTAATTATATCTGTTTTAATTTCTGTTCTCTTTGGAAATCAGTTTCTGAATTTTAGAGCCTATAAATAATTTCATATAGAGTAAGTTAGTTGGCTTTTGATAACTTGTGTTTTCTACTGTTTCAGTCGAGGGCGGTTCAATGGAGGCCTTCTCTACAGAACAACCTATCACAAGCTCTGGTACAAGGATGCCCCAGTCTCCACGGAGACCAACGCATCAGCTGCCCTCTCGCCTGAACATTGCCCCGACGTCAGAACTGGGACCACCTGCTCAGGTTCAGGTATGAAGAAAGGGTAATCTGTCCTTAGTAAGGAAAAGATAAGACCTAAATTTAAATAGAGCATTGTTTTTATGTGTAGATCACCTTGCTAATCAATTTTGTGTAATGCTACTTCATAGCGTATGCCTGTTCGTCGTCAGTCAGTGGGCAGAGTGCCTCAGCTCACTCCTGGGGTGCAGGGCAGTTCTGTAAGTCCTTTTATAACATCAGAGAATTTACAGTCATTACATTATTTATGCAAATGTTAGTGTGAAACTGTCTTTCTGTTGTTGTGCATGTTTGTATCCAACACTTCCTGCCATCTCTCACTCTGCAGCAGCACTTCTTTGATGATGATGACAGGATGGTTCCCAGTACTCCCACTCTGGTGGTGCCTCACCGCTCCGATGGTTTTGACCAGGCCATCCAGTAAGTCTCACGCACATGTGCACAGAACAAGAAGTCAGAATGCCCGGGAAACATTTGAACTTTCCTTTTGATCAGTAACAAAATTACTGGGCATTGCCAGTGGTCCTGCAAGTTTTTTTGCCTTGAGGTTTTTTTATTTGTACTTTCCAGTCTGTTGTGGGAGATGTCTATTTCACCTACTAACCCTAGCTTAATTGCCTCATTGAGTCATCGTAAAACACACTTTACTCAAACTGGACAGAAGCAAAATAAAACTCACCAAACCCGTCTTGTTTAGCGTTAGTCTTTTCACTGTTCCAACAATAAGCCACTCTGGTTTGGTCAAAATAAATCCTTAAAATATAATTTGTCAAAATAAAATGACAAAGATTGGCCCCAAAAAAAACACACTGCAATCACAGATACATATTTGTCCAATCGCTGAAGCTCACAACGACAATGCTGTTGTGTACTATGAGTGAAGCGTAACCATGGTGACTGAAGTGTATTTGTGCTGTATTATAACAGTAACTACTCTGAAAGCCTCTGTCTAAACACTTGGGTTACCTTAGACAACCTAATAGACATTATATAATGCTACTAAATGAACCTTTGCACTAAGAGACAAACTTAAAGAAACCTATGCAGCCAAACACTGAAACGACCACCGCTCTGTGGTGGCTCTGAGGCTTATGGCACTGAATGACTGTTGTTTGTCAGTTCTCCCCAAGTTGCTGGTGTACCTCGCTTCAGGTTTGGCCCTTCAGACGACATGCCACAGACCAGCTCCTCCTCACATTCTGACCTGGGACAACTTGCGTCACAAGGAGGTACTCCAACACCACATGTGCAGTATTCCAGTTAATGTAAAGCAGCGTTAAAAACCCCACCAGCAAACTGCAACAGAAAGAATTTTCTTTTCCAAAGAAGGTGTAATATTTTTGACTTGTCTTCAGGTCTTGGGATGTATGAAAGCCCCTTGTTCCTTGCAACTCATGAAGAGCAGTCTAGTGGACAAAGCGTTCCCACCGCACCGTCACAAGTTGCATCACCAGGTCTCTGCCTCTGTTTGTCTCTGTCGGATCTCTTCTTTTTATCTGTAGACCAACCCTTTTCATCAACATACTCAGTTTACACACAGTTTTGGGAGTTTGATCCTAAGCTACAACTAAATCAGTCACTGTATCTTGTTGTTATGTTCTTCTCTTCCAGTTACTATCTTCTCAGAAGTGGCCCAGTCTGATACCACTGAGCACGCCTCCCAGTCGGTTTCAATGGTGAGCACGTCCACACCAGGGCTGGCAGGAGCAGCCGGCACAGGGGAGGACAGAGACGACGTCTTCCTGGAGCCTGACACTGATAGGTGAGGCTCACTCCCTGCAGCTGTGTGTCAATCTTTTCATGTGAATTGTCTGGCAGTCAGCGAGCTTCCCCCTGCCCTTTAACTGCAACATTCATTATTTGTTTTCATGTCAAAATATGAGCCCTTTTCTTTATTCACTGAAAATCTTTTGCTACTGTTGTTATCGATAGTAGATTCTTGTATCCATGTTTTCACCGGTGATTTAAAGACTGCATGACTGTATCATTTTATAAAATCCCCTGCATGTTTTGTGTTGGTCTGTTTATTCCAGGCCCAGTGGAGAAGTGTCTGTAGATCCAGTAATCTCCCAGGGAGATATAGAGGAGCCAGGCCAGCAATCTGACAAAGCCAACCTCCCCTCCACCAGCCAGGAGCCTTCCTCCAGCTCTGCAGGTAAAGTGGAGCCAATAGTCTGTGCAGATACCTGACTGTAATGGCAATTTATCTCCTTATGTATTTAAATTAGTGTTCAGTTCTGACTTCTGTGTTTTTGTTTTGTTTTCTAGATACGAGCAGTGCTCCACTTAAACCCTCTCGACCTGGACCCAGCAGACAGCTGCAGCGTTGGCCAGAACACCGCGGCGGTCGCGGCGGCCGCATGAAGAGGGGAGGTAAAATATGAAAGCACACAAATTGGGTTGTGATGGAGTTATAATATTTCTCATAGTTGAACAAAATGAGGCCCAATACTTTGAATGGCTAAGAAACCCACTACAGTTACTGTGAAAGAAACTGCAAGAAGAATGGACCAAGATCAAACCAGAGCAGTGTGAGAAACTAGTGATGTCCTGTGGGCGCAGATGTGCTGAAGTCATTCAAAGCAAGGGCCTCTACACTAGTCCTGAGAAAACAGTGTTGTCTTCTCTTCTGACACAGTCAGTGGTTACTGTTCTCTAATTTTGCTCACTGTTTATTTTTCCACAGAATTAAAGTTTTTGCTGAATTGCCTTGGTTATTAAAAAAAAAACATGCTAGTACAGCAGTGGTATAGCCAAATTATAAACACTAAAAAATAACAGTATTTTAGAATAAATCAGTTATTTATATTTTGTTCTCTAAATTTGATCTCCAGTGTAAATTTTGCAGTGCAACATGTTGTTTTGGCAGCTATACATAATAAATTCACAGAGTTCTCAAAGCATTTGTTTCATTTGAGTTACCAGTCAAACCATTTTGGTGAGTTAGAATTCAGTTTAATGTTGACGAGAATAACAGAGGAAACACTATCATTCTTTTACATTTCATACACACTTTATACAGCCACTGTAAATCGTTTTTACATCAGTAAAGCAGGCTTTGACTTAAACAAAAATATTTTATATCTCAACAGGTCCGGGATTCCCTTCTCGCGGTGTACCTGGGAGACGATTTGCAAGATGAAGCACTCGTCAGAAATCTTGACGACAATGACTGAAGAACTTGTCATTCTTGCCAGAAACAAATTACATATTTTCCAATTGGCGTGTTCAGATTCTGTTTTCGGCCTCTTTAATGTCCCCTTGTGCGTCTGTTGTTTTCAGTTTTGCTTTTATTTTTTTAATGTACTTGTTAAGTACCTTTTTGTAATCAGTCTATGCTGAAGCGATGTGTTTGATGAAGACTGCAATAAACTTTAAAACTTTCTTTCATCAGACTTTCTTTGGGCATTTGAAGAAGTTGTTGCTCTGAGGTGACGGGTTGGCTGCGGGAGGGGGTGGCTGAACGACGGGACGTTCACTATCCATCCTCACGTTGTAGGATTTAGCTGCAAAAGAAACAAAATGGTTCTTTAAGCTTTCTAGACCAATAATGCCTGGTATTCAGGGTGTAGTTTTAATCCACATGCCAGTTTCCATTTTAGTGAACATAAATTGGCATAAACAGAATACTGTGCATTTTTTTCTTACTGTGCAAGAGTTTTCAGGATTTTGACTTGGGCAGCTTTTGGTTACAGCAGAACATGAATTTTAAAAGCTTGGCTGTTTCTTAAATGACAAGCAATTAGACACTAAACCCCTTCTGATGATTAAAGTGAAATGTTTTACTCAGACAGTATTTTTTAAACTGTAGGTATACTCATTAAAATTGTGTCTGTTACTGTGGTTGCTCCATTTGAGCTGTAGGTGAATGGTCACCACCCTCAATGACCTTCACATCTGCCTAATACACCACCCCACCCACGCACACACCCAGACACACATGGTCCTCATTAGGCATGTCAGACATGATGTGAATGAGGCTAACAAAAGTCTTAGTGCAGACAGACAAGTGAAGGACGTTTTGTTCTTTTGAAGATTAACAATTAAATATTATTGTGAAGGAAGATATATTTAACCAATAAACCACAATACACTACTTAAACTAGAGTTTTATTTCAGTAACCTGGGTGTGCTAATCCAAATAAGGTAAGGAGTTTCTTTCTTTTTTTGACTAAATTTGGCCTTATTGTGGAACTATATTTTGTTTTTCAACTAATTGTATTCAAATCCACTCGCTAAAAACGGGCAGGTATGAATACAGCACAGGTGTGACTTACATCTTGAGAAGACGTAGTATTTGTATCCCTCTGGCTCTCTGTTGCTCGGGACAGACACAGCAGCTGTGATGGTGGAGGGGAAACCTCTCCAAGATGTCCGGATGTTGATGGCTGGCCCTAGAGAGACAGACACTGGAAACAAGTGTTTAAAATGAGTCAATTTCTATAATAGTTAATGTGTATGTATGTTGTTTTTTTATCTTTGAAATTTTTCTGTTTAATATCCCTTCAACAATTGCAGTGCCATAAATGTTACACAATCCACTTATTTCCAATTGGCAATTATTTACAAGATGGACCTCGCTGCCCATCACCTCCACAAAAGCATGACTCACTTTTTCTTACAACTGCACGTGTTGTAACCCAAATAAAACATGTTTATGTGTTAAAAGGCTCAGCAGACACCCAGTAGACTCCACGCAGAAATATTTATACAGGACCACACAAATAAGGGGAAATAAACAGTCTCTGTTATTGAGATTAATTCAGCGCAAGTTAAATTAGTTAAATTGAATGAATGAATGAATTGAATTTTGTATTCTTGGAGTACCTGCTTGTCGAGCCATTCGGTTGCGGACTGTGTGAACGACGTAATGGACTTTTCTGCCACATGTAGGACTGGTGCCAAACTGGTATGAATATTTCTGCACAGTTCCCCCTGTAAGAACCAGTCGAGAATTAATTTCAAACTATGTTTTCAGTCAGAACATTTTTTTACGATGTACAAAGGTGTTTTTTTTTAATCTAAATTTAGTTTAACTGTGGAAAAAAATACAATAACGCAAAAGCAATGAAGAAACAAATAAGATATTTAGTATCTGGACCCTGTAACAGCACTTAATCACCTCTCTTGAAGAAGTAAACTGACTCTCTCCTCCTCTGGTACTGAGGCACAGACAGAGCAGCTGTGATGTGGCCCCTGAGCCCGTCAAAGCCTGTTTCAATGGCCTTTGGATAGTTGGGATCCAACACGTCATTTTCATATCTCCAGTACTGGGATCCCTGCAAAGATTACAACCCAAAGCATTTACCCTCAGACAACTAAGATAAACCAATACAGCAGTTTATGGAGGTGGAGAATGGGCCAAGAGGAAATCAAAAAGCAATATTGTGTTATTAGCACTATTGGTTTCAGATCAGATGAGTAAATTAACCTTGAAAATGTATGTTTTGCCGTGGCAGTTGCAGCGGGTGAACGCAGTGTCGATGGGGGAAGGGACGCCCCACACTGCAGTGATGCCACGGGCCGGACCAGGTACCATGTATCTGTCCAGAGACCAGAAGTAGTGCCCTGAAAACAATGACATAATAAGTGTGGTCCAATATACAGCATCAGAGTAACTATTCCATTTTAACTTGAACTTGACTTGAACTTGTGTATTTTACTGACAGTTATACACATATTTGATTTCTGCTCCTTGGACACTAAAGGCCTGTACTGCCTGTACCTGATATGAAGTATTCAGATGCTTTGCTTCAGCAAAATTACTGATATAAAATTGTAAAAGTACAGCAGTACTAAGTAGTATCATCAAGGTAAAAGTACTCATGCCTTAAAAAGATCCCCGTGATTGACACTTATACTGTACTTTTTAAGCTGGTCCAGGAGCAGCTAATTTTACCTTCTTTTTATATACTTTATATATATTTATAGGATCACAAGATAAATCTGAGGGGTCATGAGTAATGAGATATAAAAGGAAAAATGTATAATATCAGCTCTTCAAGCCTTTAAAAGTAAATTATTCTTTGATGGAACTGCTAACAACTCATACACAATATATTGAATTTCGATGTAAAATCTTAATTTCCAAAGTAAATAGTAACTAAACGTATCTATATTGTACTCTCTATTAAATGTAGTAAAGTAAAAAGGTGAAGATTTCCCTTTTTAAAAAGTTGTGTAGTAGATTTATGAAGTAGCAACAAAAGCCATGTACCTCACTGTTCTTATGAAGAGTTCTTGATTAAATATATTAAGTTACTTTCCACCACTGTTACCTTGTATGCTAATTATCTGGTATTTAGTTTAATGCATGATTCCGTTCTTGGCTCTAATGATCCTCTGCCTGGCACTAACCTCTGAAAACCACCATTGTGCCGTTCCTCAGCGTGGTGACTGCACTGACCGGCCGCCCACTACACAGATTTGTATCGTTGCTATCATCTGAGAAAAAGGACACAATTTGTGAGGGAAAAAAATCATCTGTTGTTTGGATAAACAAGCAGTAAGACAAAGAAACCATAAAATCACAGAGTCGGTTACTGGGTGTTAAATGTAATGTTCCAACTTTTTAAAGTATCTGAGTTTTATTTCCAATTTCAAAAGAGTTTTGGATTAATTTACAGTTTGGGAAAACAGCCACATCTCTCACTTAATATAGCTACGCTTTGAAGGAAGCTCTGTTCACTCAAACGCATGATGACAAAACAACCAGGCTCATAAAAGCAGGCTGAGGGCAGTAATAAATGTGTACCAGACACCAGAGGCCTCCATTTCTGCAGAAGTGTTAGACGTATGTAAAATAGATTAGATATCAACAGAGCCCATAGGAATATCATTTTGAGACTATCACTGTAAATTTCCACTTTAAAAGTCATAGAATTCATCTTTGATTTAATTTGTTTTCTGTGGATGTTGTGTTGAGGACCATTGAAAAGAATATTTTCTTACCTGCTTGGTAGTCTCTAGGATTGTCTGTGTTCAGAGTTTGTGCAGTGTCCAGAGGCTTAGTCTCAGGTTTGGAGCTGGGTTTCGCCGGAGTCGGTTTAGCCGGAGTCGGTTTAGCCGGGGTCGGTTTAGCTGGAGTTGCTTTAGCTGGAGTCGGTTTAGCTGGAGTCGGTTTAGCCGGGGTCGGTTTAGCTGGAGTTGGTTTAGCCGGAGTCGGTTTAGCCAGAGTCGGTTTAGCCGGAGTCGGTTTAGCCGGAGTCGGTTTAGCTGGCGATGGCTTGTCTGGGTCAGGTATGGCCTGGAGTTTTGGGGTGACTACAGATGGTGTGGGTTTGGTTAGGTCTGGGGTGACATTTACTGGATCAGCAGTGGTTGCTCCTGGTGTAACATCATCCTGCATTGCATCTGTGGATGAGGGGATGATGGTCGTCAGGGCGTCAAGCTCTGGCAGGTCCCCAGACCCCGCTGCAGAAACGCTGGTGGAAGGATCTTCAGATTGAGGGCCTGTTGGGACACTCTCTGTGTTGCTCTCAGTATCATCTGGCTCTGGGTTTGAGGCGGTAGCCTCTGGGATGGGTGTCTGGTCCAGCATTGAGGCAGGGATGATTGTGACCTGGGAGTTTTCCAGGACTGTGGAGGAGCCCTGTGTGGGTACTGCGGTCACTGGGGCCACAGGTGTGTAGGAGGCCGTGTTGGGTCGGGTTGTAACCTCTGGCTCAATAGAGGAGGCTACAGTTGGATCCTCAGGAAGAATGTCATCCTCTGGCTGTACCTCTTTTGTCTCTGGGGTGTTGGCTATAGGAGTTTGGGGCACTGAGGTTGGAGGAGGATGGCTGGAGACTTGGTCAGCTGCTGTTGTGAGCTGAGGGAGAGTTGTTCCTGTGTTGGATGAGCTGGTAGGATCACTGGCATCTGGAGGAGGACAAACACAATTTTGATCTCTTACATTTAAGTCAAATGTACTTAAACGGTAGTAAGATGCACGTTTATAAATGATCAAATTAGTGACAGCTATACATATGGATGGTAGAGTAAAGAAAAAACTAAATGAGTACAAAAACATACATGTAACAAATGGACAGGCTTTAATTTACACACTCAATGGTTCGATAAGCATGTAAATGATGTAAAATATCTATTTTTGGCAAATACCTTTAAAAAATGATTGAAACCTGTCATAAAACAGCATTGTGCAGTGGAAGGAAACATATCAGTAGTATAAAACATTAGCCACTAGAAACTGAAATAATTGACCTTCTTAAATGTAGACTACTTTATGGAGGCTTGCTCTTCTTTTCTTCTTTTTGCTGAAGCATTCCATTTTAATTACTTTAATGTTTCTATGTTAGAGTAATAAGAGGAAGGAAAGAGACATTTTCAAAAACAATGACTGCAATAACAACTTAAGGTACAAAAAAGAAGAAAGTCCTAAGTCTCATCTAGTGAAAAGTATAAAATGCTTTTTTTCGATGGATATTTCATGTCGAAATTCTAAATGCATCGACAATTCTTGTACAAGTTAAAATATTCCTGGGATAATTTGCGATCTTAATAAAGTCTTTTAAACTTTTTGCCAGGAGAGTGTCTTGGGCATTTCTTCTTTTTTGCTCTTTTGTGTTCCACTCCAAAGAGAAATTTCATTACACTTGTTTGAACTACCGAGCACTCTGGGCCTTTTCTTTTTCTAAAATCTGATGTAAATCAAATGTTACAACCTTGTATCAAAATTAGAGACAGGCTCTCTGCCGCCATCATTAAAGTGCCACAGTACGGAATATCTTTTGGAAGAATGGCGTTCATCTTCCAGTAGAGTAAATAGACTTGGAGAATTTATGCTAAAGAGCTTTGAAGCTTTTTTGGCAGCTGGTAGTGGAGCAACATTTTACGTGTTACTGTTAGGTAACCCCTGAACATCACATACCTGTGCTCTCAGTTGGGGCTTCTCGAATTGGGGGGTAAAGGGTGGAGGGGCTGTCTGTAGCCTGTGTCGCTCTATTATCTGAGGGAGTTGTCTGAGTCTGAGAGGAGACTGTTAACGTCTCTGTACTGAACTCCAGAGTATCTGGATCCTGGGTGGGTTCAGTAGAAATTTGATCCAGCATGTTAACTGTAGATGAACCGTAGCCGCTGGTGCTCTCTGGGGCTGGACTTGCTTCTGGGTCCTGCACTCCATTGTTGGAAAACTCATCAGTGGGAAAAGTCTGGCTGTACACATCTAGAGGAATGTGACATGTGAGAAAAAGTGCACACCTGGATATCACACTCATGAAACTTTACTGGCGGAAAAAAACATTTAGATAGATTTATTATCTATATACATCATTGCTCACCATCAGTGAGATCATCTTGTGGATATAATGTTGGACTGACCGGTGGGATCATATTGTCATCTATGGGCAGATATGGCAAAATCAAATATTAATGTTGCCATTGTTAACACAATTTTGAATCAATACTATAAGCAGTTGAAGATGAATGAATGAATGAACTATCTCTGCACTTTTTTTTTCTTGAGCATGCACATCGCTGACTCTGAATGTCTTGACATTCCAGACGGAAATGTCACAACATGTCTTCCTCTTGAGAGAAAGAAAGTAACACGGGTGCAAGAGTATCTCCACCCACAAAACTATTCAAAGCCAACTACCAAATTAAAACCTCCAAGAAAATGTTCTGTCATCCTTTCTTGGCTTCATTTTGTGCTTTCCCCTCTTGTGATTGAGCCTATGCCCATGACACTCCTACACACTCATGACAACACTGCTTCCTTGTGTTTCTTTTGGCCAGTGGGGCTTGTGCTCTTGGCTTGTTCTGGTGAAACTTGGGCCCCAAAGCAAACCACAGCACTAAAGCCACAGTGTGACAGTCGACCGTAAACATCTTCCGGCCGTCTTCCTGACGGCCTTATTTAATCCACTGTGTTCAGCTCATAATTATCTTTTAAGTAATCTTAGACAACGGACTTTATGATCATTGGTTTCTGTCATTTGGAGCAGCACTTATTTCAGATGTAAAATGAAGTTTTTTCTAACTTTCTTGAGTACATTTCAAAAAGCATAGTGACCTGCATCATTTCCCTCGCCGAATGACGAAGGCTCTGTTGCTTCATTCGGAGTTGGCTCTGTGGGAATATTCATGAGTAGGTTAGAGACTTAACCCTGTAAAACAATTTGCCTCAACTCCTAAATGACTGGAAATGTAGAAAAAAATCAACCTTTTGTCAAGTCACATATACCTTTGGGTGTGTTATCATTTACATTATCACATGAATTAGTCTTCACTGGTGCTGTTGCACTGGCTGCTCCACTGATTTCTTCTGTGGTAATTAACCAACACAGAAAATATCGTCAATTTGAATGCATCGGTGCAGATTACTGCATGCATCGCTACTCCACATGCTGGTGGACATGCGCATATCAGATTAATCCCAGCTGCTTTACAACATGCACGCATACCAATCTGAAATGATAACTGTTGCATGACAGTGCAGCTGAGAAAGACGAGGTCTGACTTGAACATGCAGCCATGCTGTCACACGACCATCACTGTATTTACTGATCACGTACCAAACGGCCACCAAACGTCAAAAGAAGACACCGAAGATATAAAACACACACACACACAATATCAAGCTCGTACAGAAAGCTTACCTTCTGCATCACAGTGGACCTTGTGATCTGGACAACACTGTTTGTACTTAACACAATCAGGGTCACAGCTACACAGCCGGCCTCTTTTGAAGTTTTCTCCACACCGTCCTTTACAGGAGTTTGCTGATTCACACAGACACAACAGACTTGTATGATAATACTACACAGCACTGATTATACTAGACTAATATAATTATTTTGTTATTTATATGGAAGGTATAGGTATATGAAATGTCTTTCTTCAGGGATAGGGTTTAGTAAATGTCAGTCCAAATTTAGAAAATTAATAACATGAAAACCACATTTGATTTGTAAAAAAACCCACTTGTGGTGCACTGGGATTCATAGTCTGTGCAGCACTCTCCATAAGCCAGGCAGGTGTAATCACACTGGCACATGTAGCCCCTGTAGTACTCAGCGCCACATCGACCTTTACAGCTTGCTTTTTATGCGAAAGGGCACATGGAAACAGAAAAACAATGTCAGAGAGGGACATAACGGCATTTGTGCCTTTGAAATTGGCACCATCTTATGTCCAATAACATTGTCTACCTGAGGACACAGTGTGTATATAATACAACAATTAAGTTCTGACAAATACATAGACATACATTCCCTCACTGGTTAATGATTATGAACAGAGTAAACATGAAAGAGTACAAGAACAGACAACACATGAGACATTCCAGGAAAGCCCTTCATTAAAAAATAAATCTGGCAGTCAGAATGCTGAATAATAGGTAACAGTTAAATGTTTCTGTATGGAAATGAAATGTCACAGAAATGATACTCACACTGAGCAGCACTAAACGTCAAGGCACACGCCAGCAAAATAACAGAACAAAGTACCGTCGAAGACATCCTTCTGTTAATCTGAAACGAGACACACAAAGAATAAATAAATCAGATTTCCTTTGTGTCCGGATTGCATTTATATTCATGACTGAAAATCCTGAGATATAACAGAGGGAATAAAAGGTGACCTACCTTGTTGAGCCTCTGTCAGAATTCTTTTGGAGGTTTGACTCGGCTGCTTTTAAGAGGCAGAGAGAGATCGGCTGACTTCCCGTTAATTGGCAGATCCGGTCTAATTAAAAGTTTGATGATCTCACAGGCTGTAGGGAGGATCCTCCAGTCCAGACCAGACCAGACCATAGGTTCAGACATCATGATTCCCCCGCAAACAGCTGGAAGCACATCAACACACAGCTGTGCCAGACAGACGGCTGACTTCACACACTTCTGAGCCACAGGGGGAAAAAAGTGGTTGTGACTTGCTTTTCAGTCACAAATAGGTGAAGTGGACACCATCACATCCTCACAGACTTGGTTTGTCAAATCAATACCATATGGACAGTCGGGTCATTTCTTTCACCTTCAGCAGTCAGCAGGGTTTTATTGTTCAGTCTTAAACAGAAAAAAAGGTGCAAAAATAATCCTTTTTGAGGGATCAGTGGTGGAAGAAGTATTCCAATGATTTTCTTAAGTGAAAGTAGCAATACCACACTATAAATATACTTAATTATGAGCGTCTTACATTCAAACTTTTACCCAAGTAAAAATACATTGTTATTTTTATCAGGGAAATGTACTTCATTCGGCACAGTGAGCCCTGTCAATATATTGTAATATCATTGATCCATGAACATGAAAGCAGTACTCATTTTTACTATTTGATGTTCTTTTGAGCAGTTTTATCAATAATAATTTGTGATAATATGTTTTTTTGTAAAATATTAATATCTTAATCTGAATAGTATAGTTGTTAAATTAATGTAGAAAAAAGCCCCTGAAATGTGAAGTGGGGTAGAAGTTTAGAGTAGCATAAAAAGAAAATACTCAAGTAAAGTACAACTATTCAAGATTGTATTCAAACACAGGACTTGAGTAAATATACGTTCCAAAGGTGCATTCTATGTAATAAAGGACAAACTTGGGCTTTTTGCCATATTTGAGGTTTCTGTCATTGATGAACAAATATTTTCTGTTATGGTGTATAGTCAATGAGTTTCTATGCACTTAAGTTACCTGATAACTGTTGGCTTAATGCAGTAACCCTTCAGTACAGTGGCCTCTTTTATTCTGTTTTAAGGATAAGGAGTTTGCTGTGGATACCAACTTAATTCTACATTTATATTAAAAGCAAAGCAAATATGTCCATCATGCTTTTCTCTCATTTTTTACCATCTCACAACCCCTCAGATTTTTCTATCCACCCCTTGGGTGGGTCCTGACCTTTATTATGTATATGAACATACAGCATTAATGTACACAATAAATAAAGATCTATCTATATATCTATCTATCGATATATCGATCTATCGATCTATCGATCTGTCTATCTATCTGTCTATCGATCTATCGATCTATCGATCTGTCTATCTATCTGTCTATCGATCTATCGATCTATCGATCTATCGATCTATCTGTCTATCGTAGGGCATTTTCCATTACTTACTGCACAATTCTGCACACTGTATTGATGTATTTTTATAATTTAGGGCTGCGCTGGGAGTATTTTGTGGTTGGAAGTGCTGATGGACTATATCATGCCTGTGGTATTTTCCCATCATGTCAGTGCTCATTAGTGCACTTGTGTCAAGGCAATAATGATAACAGGATCTGGTTAAAATGACTCGGCCTACCAAACAGTCTGGTAAACACAGACACTAACTACAGCACTATGAAAAGAGGATGTATCAAGCCCTTGACTTTTTATTTTGAAAAACACTGACCCAGAGATAAGTAATGCCACACTGAGAAGTTGTCTAGGTCATGTTGAAAGTTTAGAAAGTGGACTCAGTGCGCCCCCCTGTGTTAACAAGGTTGTCTGAGTTTCATTTCTGGATCCTACAGCTCAAGAGAATAGAGTCTGTACAAGATCTCATTGCAAACGTTCTAATTAAAGTTTGATCATTAAAAGTTTTGTGTGTGGAAGCTGTCCTCTCTTTCTAGGTTATTGTCTCTTTGGCATCCTGCTCCTGTTAGGCCCTTGAGTGTGCACAAAACAATCTCTAGTTCAGACAATCTAGAAACTGCACCTGCTGTGATATATCCCAGAGGATGACATGACAGGCTGAAGACAAGAGAAACACACTTGTGGTACTTGTGATAGGGTGAACAAATGAACAACAGTGTTCTTCCTAAACAGAGTAGTGAAACTGCTAAAATTGGTGTAAAACATTCAACTGAAGTCATGCTTAAATGTTTTGTAGTTGTATTATTATTATTATTATTATTATTATTATTATTATTTTTATTATTATCAATTTGCCAATTCATGCCCATCATGTTTTTTTATTTTATTCTTAATTAGGGGGAAACATGTCTTCTTGATCATGACATCTCTTGTACTTGTACTTTGCCGTTTTATATGTGCAAATTAAAGTAAACTAAAATGAAATGTCTACATTATGCTTTGAGTTAATAAAAACAGAACTGGACAGTTATAGATGGTTTGCACTTCATTGAGGCCATGGAGGATAGCAATCTAATGAAGAAAAAAGAACAAGTGTTCTGCTTTTTTACGGATGCTAGACAAGGCATACCATAAGTAATGCATACTGTAAGTAAGATATGGAAGGTTATATATTCTTGACAATCATACAAGAAATACAAAATTATCATTGAGCATGGGTTAAATTTGATCCTCATGGAGTTCCTACTTAAAAAGTCTTGATGGTCCATGTGTCCGTGTTCAGCTCCCTGTCGGCCAATAAGCCCACAGAGAGGCAGAGGCACCTGACACAGAGGGACAGCCAGCAAAATGCAGTAATCCCTGAGACAAGGTACAAAGCACTTATTATCACAGATGGATGTCGTACATGCAGGATCTCCTGGGGAGATGAGAAGAGCCCCGGGGGGGAGTCAGCTTCTTTTGGATCCAAAACTGTGTCTGTGCTTTGTCAGCGGTGGAGGCCATCTTTTGTCTTGGCAGCTTTAATCAGCCAGCCTGTTCAGAGAGCTCGATGAGTGGCAGAAACACAGAGACACACAGGAGAGGTGATGCAGAGCATGTGGGTGTGCACATTGGGCCTCATTCAGCAGATACATTTTGCTCTTGCCGTCTTCCAAGTTGAATCGAGGTTGAGCAACTTTCTGCAAAAATGAACATACTGAAGTTCAAAACAGGAAATAACGCAGAAATCCTAGCTTGCTATCGACAGAGGACCAGCACAGCACTCAGTCTTGTCAAATTCTCATCGGCTTCAGTCTGATGCCAATTCAATTTTATGTGAATTTCTATGCTTAATTAGGCAGTCAAAAGAATATAAAATAGTGATCACACAGCTATGGAATGACCTAGCCATTGAAAGCCCTTCATTTGGCATCTGCAAAATCTGGATGAAATAAGAAAAATGCTTGTCAAAAGAGATTGTTTACAGTGTATTGACATGATGAATTGTACGTGATCACAAAGGACCTTTAGAGGGAGACAAATGAGAGTGTATCAGCTGGTGTATGACGCCACACTCACGCAGGATAAGAATAGGAACACCAACAGGTGATAGGCACTGATGATACGTAATTAAATAATTAAATTCGACCGCTCATTTCATTTTCTTTGGAAGATTTTACCATGGATTAAAGGCTTATCTGCTGTCTCATTTGTATAAGCAGCAGATGGAAGCGAGGAATGCGCCCAACAGGCTGTTAACAGAGCTTGTACATATACATAACTACACAGCTTATATTTCCCCCTCCTGTATGTTATCTTACACTTAACGTATGGATGAGTAACCCTACATGATCTTGTTTTGATTTGATTTGTCTTGTGTTGATACAAACCCTCACACATATCTTGCCCTGGGACTTTGAAATTGCTTTCTTACTGGCTGCAACTTAATGCAAGTCTGAAGCTGGAAGTGATGATAATCTAATCTAACCATCTCACAGGAAATATATTCTAACTATAAACCTGTGCTTTGAAACCTCACTGTCTGACATTATGATCTGCTGCACTGTGTCTTGTTTTTAATATTGCATCACTATAAGCGTCCAGCATCAACACCTCCAGCAGAGGCCTCCCCCTGCTCACGTCTTTGATGTTAAAGAGCACCTGAAACGACTTGTGAAATTGAAGCAGTGAGTCATAACAGCTGTGCAACCGGCAGGGCTCTCTGTGTCTACAAAGACACCGGTTGCGTCTACTTTAGATAGAAAATAGACACATTTATACATTTCAAATATCATCAGAAAATACTCATAAAATGAGCTGCAGCCTCAGTCTGAAGAGACTTATTCTGAGATTGCACAAATATTCAGTCCCTGGACCTTTTCAAAGATGTAAACATAAACATTCGAAAAGTGTGATTCCTGTTGCGGTAAATGTGAATGACTTCAACTGACAGGAAGTGAACTAGGCTGTTGCCTAGCAATGGAATTCTGTTGAAAATGTCTATGCCTTTGTACAAATTGAGCTATTTGTCTTTGTAATAATAAAAAAAATAGCAAAAAAAAAAAAAAAACAGCTGAACAAGTTCAGAGGCTTTCCTTTATTTAATAGTGCATTTGTCAATTATTCCTAATCCAATCTTGATGCCTTTTTACAGCACTTGTTAATCAGCGGATGCTTCCACTTTTCTGACCAGTTTTCTCATTCAGACCCATAATCGATAGTCACAGCACTGGGAGTTTCTAAAATCCACCCTATCAGATCTGCAGTAGGGTTATGAGGAGAACATTGCTCTGTGTCCTGACTCATGGTATTAACACACCTCTTTGCAAAAATATGCGTCCAACACTCAAGAGGATCTGAACGTCTGCCTCCAATCTCTCACAGCAGAGTAACTTTACTGGGTTTCACAGAGTAAATAATAACTGCACCATATGTTACAGGCCTTATTGAGGCACTGATGGAGAAAACTCATTACCTCCTCACTATCAATCAATATGTGCCTTAGCAGTTCTGCTGCCATAGCCTCCTCCAGGACTACAGTCAGCATCCCTACCTTCTTATCTGATTTTGATAAGGGGGTTTACTTGGAGGTACATATTTTCCTGTCACTCACCCCCTAAAATATCCTGTGCAAGTATGATGGACATGCTGTCTCATCCTTCTAGCTGCAATTCTACCACATGCAGACATTTGGTGGTTTGCAGGTCAGAACCATTTTTCAACAACAATCAAATAAGTGGATTTCAATATGTGGTTCCTAATAAGTCTTGGCAGAATCAAAACACAGAAATGAACTCACTGGGATGTGTGTAAATGGCAGGCTTTTTTCTGCTTTCTGTTTGTACAATGCATGGCTGGTCATTCATGCATTTCCTTATAGCCAGCAAGGCAGATGCTTATTTCTGAGTCAGAAAAAAAAGGTATGTTATTCCTTTTTGACCTAAAAATCATTACACACACAAATCATTAGCTGTAGGAGCCTACTATAACTAAGATTATTCAGACTGATGATAATAAAAAACAAACAGACAATACTGCAGCTACAGTATCCTTTATAACTTTGAAACAAGGTGATAGCACCTTTCTTAGTTATACCTAAAGCTAAGAGTGACTAAAGGCCAATTATATCCCAAAGACACAAAACAATAACAAAGAGATTGTGTTTTGGTTACAAATTACACCTGTAGTGACTATATGCAAAAGGACAGGTATGTGCATGCGTTTCTGTATTGGTGGTAAATAACAGGGTCTATATCGTGTCTCAAGAGGCCTGTCTGCATGGATATACAGAAGTCAGTACAATGGATGAGCATTTATTGAGTAGGATACAAAGCTGCCTTTTTACCCCTAAACCCTCACTGAACCATCAATTCTCCCTGCTTAGGATTTTGGATTCAGATAAAAAAAACTTGGTAAAACAGTTTCAGGATAAAAACGACAACGCAGATAAAACAGACTGTCTGTGTGTATATGCGTATGTGTTGTTGTTGTTGTGATACATGGTATACAGTAAATAATACTGTCAGACAGTGTGAAGTTAAATATCGGTTACACTAGTCATTAAATGAGTAAATATTGCTCTTTCTTTGTTTAATATTGTTTCAGAAAAGCATGATACATAAGCCATGTACTTCAGGTCCCTTACATTTCATTTCTACCTTCTGTATTTTGTGGGAGTTGCTCTGGAAACAAATATCCAATAGACTCATAGTATCCTCTCTAAGACCCGCCTTTTTATCGTTGCTATGCCTACTACACGTTGCTCTCCGACTGACGGACGGAGTAGCCAATCAGCGTGGAGCTGGGCGGGAGTTTGTGGGCACACTGAAAACTGCCTGGTGGATTTCTAATACTATGATCAAACCGTTCAGGGGGCATGTGTGTGTCGGACCGCGGCTGCTGAAAAGACCGGGGGATGGAAAATGTACTATAAACGCTGTTGGAAAAGTCTATACAGGTAATGAATTATTCCTTGTCTTTTATTAAACCTCTTTGTCTTACATGGGTATAATTCATGGTTTGGCCGAAAGACTGAGCTAATGCTAGGCTATTAAAATATCGAGTTGGTCATGCATGGCTGTGACATTGTTGAATTGAAACTGGCAGGACTAGTAGAGACACACGTTTGTGTGACACATGATGAACGGAGGGAAACTTAACGAGAGACAAGGAAAATAATGTGCTTAAAATACAATGTAAATGCAGAATTTAAACTTTTGTAGGCAATGTTCACTCAAAACAGAATATATTTCTATCGTTGTATTCAGCATTATTTAGCATCACCAGCCAAGGATAGGCAGGGTTTCATTGGATTGAATTTTGACATAAGTCATACTGACATACATTAATTTGATACTGGCTCCCACTTAGGTGATATTTCTGTCATCTTATGATCACTTTAGAGTGATGTCTGGAGCTGGATGGTTGAGTTTTGGTCTGCCACTGGGCTTTTGGTACTAAATTGCACTGGTCAAATGGTCCTCATGCATGCTAACACAGGTTTTCTATTGTTTTGGGTATTTTATTTTATAATACATAATATCTAAGGCCGATATCTATACCTATATTTGAGAGTTTAAAACCTGCTATTGATGTATATTGGATTGGACATTTTACAGTTGACAAAACTTACCAGTGCTTTCCTGTGGACTAAAATGCCTCAAATACTGTATATCTTCGGCATTTCTGTACTGTAATGATTTGTTGCTTATTGGCCAACATAAGCTGCTGAAGTGAGCTGGCTGAAATTCGCTGGTAATGAAACATTGGGTAGTACTTGGAAACAATAAAAACTCTGACCAATCAGCGGCCACCAATCTGAATCAGAACCAGTTCTTGGGTTGGAGATCACAGATCAGAGACCCATGATTGGTTTGCAAGATTACATGACAAGAGAGCGGCATATGTCTGCATTTATTAACTGGTCCGTCCTAGATACATCACATGTGATTTCTTAAAGGTATGGAAGGTATTTGTTTGTCTCCATTGGAGAATAGTACTATTTTTGTTGACAAGTACTCTTGTAAATTAACTTCTACTCAGGAAGGGTCAGATTAACCAGAACTTTTGATAACATACAAAGCGTTTTAATGACTAGTGCTTCAAGTGTTATATATTTTTCACATGTTTGAAATAAAGCATTCATTCATTCAAGTTGTTTAACTGTCTGGGTCGTAACTCAATGATTCAGTTTGAAACTGTCCTGAGTTGAAATGTAGTATCTTGCTGCGTTTTTTTTGGTATCATGTAGTATCAATACTGGCCTATCTTTATCATATAGGCCCATTTTTTTTTTGAAGACACAATCTCTAAACAAAAAGGTTAGACTCACTCACTCCTGAAAATTAAAAACAGGAGTGGAGACTACCATCAACCTCAAATTGACTGGTATGTCTTTTTTAATATGACTAACAACTTAAATTGTAAATGTTTTCAGATAGGCAATGTCTGTAAACACTAGAGTAGGACATGTTTAGATTTTGAATAACAATCGAAATGCTGGTTTTAAATTATGAATGTGAATATGCCTCAAAGCCAACACATCAGGGGTTTCACTGCAGTGTACTTGTCTATAACCACAATGTCCCTGATTTCCTCTCAACATTTCCTGTCATGTCTCTTGTATGCGATCAAATGCAATACAAATGTGATAAAAGTAATCAGATTATCTAACATTTGTCAGATTCTACTATGCTTAATTCTACCAATATTTTATTGGGTAGAATATCTTCAAAAGCTGTTGAGCTGTTTTGAGGCAGGCACATGCTTCATTGCATCACTTTCAGGAGGTGCAACCAAAACAACCCGACTGGAATCCCCCTTTAACCACCTGATAGATGTTTCATTTCCAAACAAATATAACAAACCACAGTTTTTGCATCTATACACTGCAGCACAGATGTCTTCATGTGTTACAATGGTGTGCCTGCTGGTGTTGTTTTTCTCTCTCTGCCTCTGAAAGGAGTTGACAGTTGAGTGCTGCTCTGTCTTTTGATTTCAGAGACGTAGACAACAATCTCCCTGGTGCCTTGACTTCAACAGGAGATAGACCTTTTCCCTTCTGAATGCTCAGAAAGTGAGTCAGGGTGGGTAGGATGGAGAGACAGAGTGAAGGGAGAGTGGTTCACTATCATTAAATGAAGAAAGATCACCAGTGTTGCGAGGAAGAGTTGTTTTTCCTCCCATTTCCTGGGTTTACTGGCACAATCTTGGCATATTTAGCACTGGGTAGTTCTTGGCGATCGATGTACTTTCACTCACCAAAGGCTGTTTTCTAGTTTCTGTCTGCTGAGGCTTGTTAGTAATGTGTGTCTATACTGTACAATTACACTTATACCAAAAGTCAGCTAGGACATGCATGCTGGCTTTAATAAGGACGCTTGGCTCTAATCTTCATTTGGCCTTTTTGTTTTATTGATTACGTTGCTGAGATACAGAATTGTTTTTAACCATAGTGGTGTGGCTCTATGACTGGTAATGCAGTCATTTCTCAACAACTACTAGATGGATTGCCATGAAATTTCATATGGACATTCATACTATCAAGAGGATCAGCTTAATCGGACTGCAATTTACCGTCATTTCCACAGTTTTTTAATATGCCGATTATTTTCTCATTTAATTGATTAGTTGTTTGGTCCGTAAGATTAGCTAGCATTGTCCTCACTATTCCCAAGATTATGATAAATATTGCATGGGAACATATTGCATAGTTCTACCAATAACTCAACAGTGACCACCTCACACTGTGTCACATGTTTACTGGATTCACGGTAGTGCCAAGGCATTGGTGATAATTAAGTGGGGAGTTGGGCAGTCTGTAAAAGCACTTAAAAGCCAACGTAAAGCTTGGAATTGCCAGTGTTAACACATTAGTATTTTGGAGATCATTTTGATTTTTAAACCCAGTATTTGACAGCAGGTGTTACAATGTCAGACTGGCTGCCATTTGGATGTTTGATTCATTGGCGTTTGTAATTTTATTTTTGTATTAGTCAAATGGTGAAATTGTTGTATTCTGCAAGATATTAGTTCTATCACAGCGAAAAGGATAGAAATATTGTCTGAAACCATAAGAGGAGGAATCGCTCCAGTTTAGATATGTGGTTACAGTTTATCATTTAGGCAGTCACAGAAAGTGAGGAGGCGGGCCACCTGAGAATGTAACACAGGTGCAGTGTTTCCCCTGGGTTGAATGCTTTGGCCCTGGTGGATGGGATGTGTTACTGCCGCACCAAATTCAAACGATCCACATCGGCATGCATTAGATCCACAGTGCTGCCTATACTTCAACTCATGCGTCAAAAAGACTATTGATCACCAGGAACAAATGCCAGGAGCTTTAATTCAAACAAAATTATGAGTGCATGCAAAATGTATTTATTTTTAAAAAGTGCCCAAACCTCTGGTGATACAAGGTTTTGTTGACTGACTGCTTCCTCACACCCGTGCAGCACAAAACCAATTACTTAACCACACACACTTCTGTGAAGCCCGATGGTGATTTTACCTTTCTAAACATCAGCTGTGGACAAAAAGAAGCAGGGGAGGTGAGGAAAGCAAAACAACGTAGGTGACTAAGAAGAACTCCCTGTTTTGCATATTTGAATGGAGCAACAACATTCATGTGCACAGTATTACAGCCATGCATAGTTCATCAGCTGGACTCTTCACCTTCCCTGATTACTCCTCTTCCCTCTCTTTGACCCATAAGGATCTTCTTACTATTACTTATTGGGATCCTGCCTCCCTCTTGTCCCCCACTATTGGCTGTCCTACAACACATCACATGGTGCCAATGACAAATATTAATTATACATGTGTAACCTGTCATATGTGGGCTACAGTGCTGCAAGGCCTTCCCTCTGCTTTGCCAAGCAGGGCAGAACCCAGAGGCAGGACAAAGTAAAGCTACCCTGTTGCTTAATGAAAACACAAACACAGCTCTGGATTTACAGTGAAGTCAATCTTGGGTGTAGTTATGATTACACGTCTAAAAGTGACAACAGTACCTAGTGTCAAACCATGACCTGTTCCTGAGGTAGTGAATGAACCCAGCCAAGGTCTACTCATGGCAGATGGGAGGTTCCTGGGGCAGAAGGGTCCAGGATCTATTTCTGGGTTACTGGAGCGTTTTAGGCTCTGCTGTACTCAAAAGGAAAAAGTGCTGAGGAGAGGTAAAAGAAAATGATTTTGTTGAGTTACTTAACAGCAGCATGGAGGGTGATTTTCAATTTTAAATTGTTTTAATTAAAAAGGAATCAGCCACCAGGAGGGAAACCTTAAATATAATGACAGGCTTAAACTGTGTATTCATTTATAGTTTGACTACATAATGATATTAGTTATCCTTTGTTTTATAATTGTTTTATGATGAGTGTTTTTATCTTTTTCTTATTCATTATGCATAGAACACATATCAGATAACCAAAGTTGAAACAATTAGTAGACAGAAAAAATGTATCCGCAACAGTTTAATGATAGATAGATAGTTTGATTGATAAATGACTTAATTTATCAATCAAACTTCTCAAACATTGGCTGGTTTCAGCTTCTAAATGTGAGGATTGGCTGTTGTTCTTCCTCTCACATCATTGTAAATTTATTATATTTTAGTTTTAGACCGTTGATCGGACAAAAGACACAATATTAATGCATCAATGTGTGCTCTGTAATTAGTTTTCACTATTTTGCAATTTTAAAAAAGCAATTATAGTCCATATAGTTAATCAGTTAAAAATGAAAACAAATGGCACATTAATCAAAAAGAAAAACAATCATCATTGTGTTTTTGTATATTAAATGCTTTGTGGTATCTGTATATTAGCCATATACAGTAGCAGATATATAGTCAGTCTTCAGTCATTACAATGCTAATGTATCTTTTCCTCAAATAATTATTTAACAAATATCAGATTTCCTGTACAAAGCTTGTCAAATATAAAAACGAGAGGGAGGGGCCTGGTTAATGGCTGACTAAGAATACAACTAAGAGCTGTAATTTTCCCTCTCCTCAGATACAGTAAACTGCAGTATTGACTCGGCTCTGTCTTCATTTACAGCTGCACTGCTGCAAACGTCTCTAGCTGTGTAAGGATGTCGACATGTAGTCCAATGTGAGAGTGTTTGCTGTCACGCTGTGTGCACTCTGCCACTGCTGGTCATGCCAGGGCTTGGAAGTGATGCCCGCCTGGCACGTTGTCATAGAGTAGACTGGACTGGGTTGTATGCTGCAGTGACAAAAGCACATTCAGGCCGGGACAATGGGGAGCTGACAGCCTGGGTTGCGTTTACCACCCTGTTTCTCTCTCTCTCTCACTCCTGTCCATTGTGTTTGCTGTCTCACTGTTTCATTCGTTTGGTCTCGAGCAGACGCTCACCCAACAGCCTGTTTATCGCTTTAAGAGAACAAGCTCTGTGCAGTGTTGTTGCTGAAGCTGCTTCAGTCATTAAATACAGGGTGTAGTTCTGTCATCAAGTTGGCGCTGATTTGATTGTTGTTGGTGTGTCACTGTTAAAGTGCAGGCTCCGTTTTTTAGTGCTTTGGTGTTTTTGTTGACACTTTAAGTTTTGTGGGCTGTGCTGACAATTTGGAGGTGCTGATACACTCTATTTATAATAGGCTAATGATGAATCACCACCAGGATTATGCACACTTAGTAAGATCAGAATCTGATCTTTGGTCAACTGGTCTGTTTTCATAGGTTTATTGACTGATTTTGCAGATTAGATGTGTTCAAATTGCAGTCCAACAGTCCAAAACCCAAACATTTTCACTTCATTTGAAGCAAAAAATCCTCACATTTGAGAAGCTGGAATTTAAAGAATGTTTACCATTTTATTTGATAAATTACACAAATAATCGATTATTGCAATTGTTTAGAACTGGAAAGATTAGTGGAGTAATCAATTGGCCACAAGAAAATGATTTCAGCCTCTCAAATATAGATATTTGGTGATGTTCATGCTCATATTAGTAAACTAAATATTTAGTGGATTTTGGACCGGTAGACAGAGCAAGACACTTATATTGGCATAATAGTCTCGTTTTTATGACCTTTTTATAGACTAAAAGTAAGCAAAAAAAAAATCTGCAAATTCATAAATAATAGAAAATAATCGTTAGTTTGAGACCTACAATTGTTCTTCATCAACTTTCAGACAAGGGTTTTGATCTCCCTCCATATATGACGACATGAAATCCTCACATTGCTAAAAGTTCACATTTAGGTCACGTGATGACTCCTGAGCCAGCTCCATTCACTGAATGAAGACCATGAGTTGCATTGAAAGCTCTGAATCATTTTTAACCTTTTGAGCTACACCATATGTTGTCCACAAAGATCAAGTGTTTCACTACTGATCCCCCTGGACTTCATGTGTTTTTCCTGACCGTCTATTGAGGTCATGCAGACAGGTGAATTTAGCTGTTGAAAGAGACATAATAACATAGAGAACAAGTATGCAGAAATACGCTTTTTGTTGTGCTCTTTTTTTTTTTTTTTTTCAAATTGTGGTCGACAAATAGAAGGAGAAACTCAATTGAATGTTGTCAGTTCAGATGAACTGGAAGCTAATATTGGAACTTGACTGATCATATAAACACCACAGGCTTTATATTCATGGAAGAAACTTCAAAATGTCTACAGTGAAGTCTTGCTCTAAATTACCAGCCACAGCAGTGAGTCATCCCATGCAGCAGAGGAGTGCAGAAGGCTGTCTGGTGGCGATGAAGGGGAAATTAGGCCTGACACAAAACGATCTCTCCTCCACACTTCGCCAAATCAGGTTTAAAATTAATACTGAGAGACAGACGAGTCGCTCTGCAGTGCAGTAGACTTCTCTGTAAGCCTCCAGCTGCTCCAAAACTTCAGTTTGTCCTTGTCCTACCTCTCTCCATGCTGACCTGAGAAGGAGAAATCCGACTGCAATGCTGGTATCTCAAATACAGTAGTACTGACTGAAGATGTTTTTATAGGGATGTTTCCAAGGGACCAGAGAAATGTCTTCAAATGTTTTTTCCAACGAATTGTCCAAACCCCAAAGATGTTAAAAAATACAATGGAAAATACTTGGAATTGGATGAACTATAATCACTTTGGGGATCCTTTAATTTTTCATTTAATGCTATTATCAGAACAAATTACAATTTGTCAAATCTTTCATGACCAAAAATCTAATGGCATTCCTATCGGCCTTAGCTGTGCTTTGGGTTTAGTGCTAATTATCAAATATTACCACGCTAACAAACCATGGAAAAAATCGTAATAGATAGATAGATAGATATTTAGATAGATAGATAGATAGATGCTCTCGCCGGCGCCAGAAGTGTCGCATTGTAGCCTCTTATCATCAGCATGAGTTCTTAGAGCGTGCTGAGGGTTTGTAGATGAAACGCATTACATTACAGTCACAAAGCCAGTTTGTAATTAAGTCATAAACAACCAAGTCTCTTGCTGTTCATTTGTCTGATGATTTTGACGGCGCCCTTTACTGACAAAAGTTCCCAAGTCGTGTTGTCTCTCTGGTTAGTAGGGGTGTCACCATTCGATTTGACTATAGTTTTTAAGGTCATCATTTGAATTTTCGATTAAAAAAATAAATGAAGAACTGACAGCTATGCCACAATAATGAGGTGCACATGAACGCACCATGAATTTTCAGGGGGCACCTGAATGCACCCATCGGGGCCAACACACTTGACAGTTCGTTGTTTATTTACATAACTCAGACTGCGGCAGTGGCCATGGTGTCTGGAAAAGTACAGCTTTAGGGAACACTTTTTTGTTGATCTTTCAATGCCACAGCCACCATGTCACTTCACTTTTTGTCTCATCTCTTCATCTTATCCTTCACCCGTTTGATTCCAGGCTTATTTATGTTAACCTTTCCGTTTCTGCATGACGGCTGTTTTTGTTTTAGCTCTCTGAGTCTCACCATCCACCCGCACGCTTCACTCTATTTTTTCACCTCTACATGTCCTTTTCCTTTTTTGTCATTTTCTATCTCCCGCCTGCTTTGCTCCCTGAGCTTGTGGCAAATGTCTTTGTTTGGAGGTTAGTGAAGCCTTTTTATTGAACACTCAGCTGTGTCATTACATTTAACCCAGGTCCATTTTTGCTTTGCTCTTTGACATTAAGAAGGAAGCTGTACTCTGGTGCTTTCACTGACTATGTTGTGGTGGAGGGACATGGTTTTTGATTCCTGTCCGACCTCTCATCTCTTCTCTCCCCAAGAGGGGAGTTATGGAGGCAGGTGGAGGTGGTGAGGAGGCAGGAGTTTGTGTTGACCTACCCTCTCTCTCTTCCTTAAGCGGGACATCTGTTAGATCACTCTCTGGCAAGAGAAAAAGGAAAACAAAACTTTAAATGCTTAGTATGGGTGGAGAGGATGCACCATTTATTTTCTTCACGAATTAAATGGGATGTGGATAGTGTCTGTATAAGACCCCATCTGCTTTTCTTAATTCCTATTTGTCATGGCAGCCATCTGTGTGTTGTCAGGCATTGTGAGGGTGGCAGAGAGCAGGAGAAGAGCTTAGTGCGTCTCCATCGATAAGGCTGATTGCCTTGTTTCTCTGAAAGATCTACTCTCCGTCTGTTGATGATATTCTCCTGCCCAAAAGGTTTTTTTTCTTACTTTATCTTTGTTACTGTGCTGCTTCTGTCTCTCTCCATGCTTTCTCTCTGCTTGTGTGACACTTTGACCTGGGTGTTGGGGAAACAGGATTACAAGGAAACGGCAACAATAACTTTTTCATCTATTCTTGCCTTAAATGTTAAAAAGTGTCCAGATATCTGTTTCTAAACCAAAGAAACATAGGGTAGTGTCTATTTTTTATTTTTAGCCATGCTAGTGGCATGCACTTTGGTCCAGACCGAAATATCTTAACCACTACTTGATGGATTGCTATGAAACTTTGCTATGAATTTTACATGATCTATTTTTACAAACATTGCCCCCCTTGGGATGAATCGGAAAAGTTTGCTGATCCCTTTACTTTTTAATTAGTAGCTCAACACCCCATTTAGCCACTAACATGGCTGTTTATTAATTCCATCCTGAGGAAAATCCTGCTAGGTTTGAACTGGTTGATGTTTTAAATAATAATGATATACCAGACTAAATAAAGATTTTTTATTTTACCCTCTCCTTGTTCTGCCTAAAGTGTCGAAGACCGTTCGTTTCTGTGACCATTTTTTCATCTTCAAAAGCAGCGTAAGTTTCCCCTGGATTTACTGCATGATAAACTTAAAGTGAGCAGATCTTGGGCCTCTGCTTTTTTCTAAAATTGGAACAATCCTTGCCTTTCTGGCAATGGACATGCACCTTCATTAAAAAGTATAAGCCAATTTAAAAAAAGGATAGGTAATAAAGAAGAAATAATTTGGATCAACTTTTTCAGATGTGGAGCACTGTGTAGTTTATGGCATTGATGGCCAGACTGATTTTCTACGAATCCTGTTCACTTGTAACAGCTATCTTGTCTTTTCTTAAGACACCATGGCTATATCCCATTAGCTGACTGTGGTTTATTCATTTTGAGCTAAACAGATTCTGTTTTTCTACTCTTTATTGTAAACATGTTGTAGTTAACAGTAATAGCAAATCTTTCCGACATTCTACACACTACTCTCACTGTGCTAACACAAAACATTGAAACTTATTTAAATGTATCCATCTCTGCCGTGATTACACTTACAATGTTCATTTTTACTCACACAGGACCCTGAAATCGCAAGAAAAGGCTCCACATTATTGGTTTAAAACATCGACTGAGATTCCATTATTGTTACAATACTGTTGCAGTAATTTCATTTTCTGATCTGCGGAAAATAAATCAACCACCAATTCATAAAGAGCATCCCTAATGGCTGTCTTTTATAGCAGACACTGTGGCACTGGGCGAGGCACTGACGCTACTCAAAATGATACCTTAAATTTATATTATAATGTGTATCTGTTTATCTTTCTCACATTCTCTTATTTGTGTCGGCAGTAGGTTGAAGTTTGCTGCTGGGACTAAACCATATGGGCATGGGGGGGATACACAAAGCCAACATGTGTGTGGGAATTTAATTTCTGAATAAAAAATGATCTTGAGCCTGAGGAATCAAGGTCACAGTGTGTCCCACTTCTTCTGTGGGCTTTGTTTGCCTCAGAGCTGATTTCAGCTGAATGTTTAGTTGGAAGCAGATGGAGAATGCTGGATGTCAGCTACTTCTATACATCCCACTGTGGCTGCTATCCACATGGGGTACCAGAGCACACCTCTCTCTGTGTCTTTGTGTTTCTAGATCGTGCTGTGGCAAAACAGTGAGGATTAAAACAAAACGGCTAATTAGCTTAGATCTACAGTACGTTTCAATATGGTGCACCGTGTTGTCAAAAGTAGAAAACAAGTAGCTTCTGTCGTCCCTCACCATCACGGTGTGTCTGTTTTGATCTGTTCCCATGTATCCCTCTGCCCCCCCTCTCTGCTCCCCTGAAAACCATCTGGTGGTATCTTTTTCCATGCAAAATTGTCCAAACAGCGTCTATTGGCAGTGGGCTGGTGACCTTTAGAAATCTCACTTCAGTGATTGGATGTGTTTAAGTTCCCCTTTGGTTTCTTGACATCATGACTCTTTCAGGTCCAAGTTTACTTTTATCACACTTTTAACTAAATACATTGTCTGAATCTCATAACCAACAGTTTCTTCTGCAAAATATTTTTTTTGTGCACAGAAATGTATCCTACAATAATCATTATCAGACTTGATGTAGTACATCATTCAAACCTTGTCATGAGAAAAACACATACTTCAAGAACTAATTTAGTTTGCTTTGAATCATTTTTTTGGAAAACTCATCACAGGATATGATCATATTGTCACTCAATAAATGTTAATGGAGCGGAATATTTTTAATTTGTCTTTTTGTGTCTTTCTGTTGTGCTGAACTAACCTGCTCTGCCAAACAGAACGCTATCTGCAGGGATACTCCAGTTCCACCGCTGAGCTAATTAACAAGGTGTGATAGGTGTGTGTCTGTGTCTGTGTGTGCGTGTGCATGTGCGTGTGCATGTGCGTGTGCGTGTGCGTGTGTGTGTGTGCGCATGTAGTACTAGTGTGTGTTGCTCCTGCCTAATGCCAGGTCACCAGGGGTGTGCCAATACTGTGCACACACAGTCAGCAGAATAACATAACAGAAACCTTGTATGAGGACAGCCCTGGGGAAGCACTTGCATTATGAATTCGCTTGGAAAGGGTGTGCAGTGTAGTCCCTCCTGACTATCAGCCAATAACAAAGTGGCTCAGTCATGAAAACTCTCAACTTGACAATAAAAGCTTTTTGCCTTTGTAGTTCTAAATCAGACATTTGATAGCTTAGAAAGTGGGCTTCAACATAATGTCCTACAAAATGGTATCAAAAAATGGATTAAAAAAGCCTAACAAGGACCCTTAATGGTTGTGAAATCCTTTTTGATATGGCTTCTGATTACTTAAAATGTTGTAGTGTAATGTTCAAATCAAAAAGTAACGCATGCATATCTGCAACACATATGAATAGATTTATAATCTGCTACTTTTATTGTGTTGCTGATCAAATATAGGACCAATAACTAATAGCCAGTCAATGAAAGCTGCAACATTTTCTATCTAAAACCCTTTGTTTCAAGTAGCTTTTTCATGGACAGCAATCTTCTTGTGCACAGGAAAATATGGAAAATATGAGGAGCTACAGTAGGTAGCCTGAACCCTGAATTGCTTTACATCAAAGGGAAAAAGGAAGACCTCATAGACTGCCATACAGTAGCAAAGATTTTCTGTACTACAGGTACCGCATTTCAGGCAGCACCAATGGAATAAATGGTATACACTATTGGTTTTATAAGTGGACGTGGCCTTGTGTGAAAGTGTAATGAACATCATGTGGATGGATGAAAAGTTATATGTGTATAATAATAATAACATTAGTTGACGTTAGCTTAGCCGATGTCAGCAAGAGTTTGTTGCTGAGACAGAAACAGGTCTCAAACAAAGTACATCTTCTCCTGATCTGTCCGTCTGAATGATGCCATTTTGGTGATAGAATGTTCAGGCGAGATGTGTCTTGTGAAAAAGAGGTTGAATATTTACTTGAGTGTCTATGGGACTAAGGGAAAGGTCATAATCTGTGTTCATGTTAATGTCTCCCATTGAAATCGATACACTCAGGGCCTTCACATGTGACCCACATACAGCAAATGACTTTTGAGTTGCACCTTCTCCCTTCTTAACTGTTTCTGACAATACTTATACAGTATAACATTTTGGAAATACACTTTTTACCTTTCAGGCCAACAGTTTCCCCTTGTTTCCAGTCCCTTGTTTGTGCTAAGCTAAATTGAATTGGCTACTGACGGTTGCATCATGTACTGTACGGATATAAAAGTTGTATATTCTCATCTAACTCTTGGCAAGAAATCGAAAGCATATTTTCCACAATGTAAGACTCTTCTTTTAATCTTTTCCTCTATATGTCCTGTACATGTGGAAGCATGTGACAGTAGGTGGCTCAGCCAATCAGAGCAGAGCCCTGCAGCCTCCAGTTTCTCAAGCTGTGATCAGCTCCTCTGTGTTTACCTCCGCCTCTTCTGCCTTGTTCACTCCATCAATTTATCTCTTCTCTCCTGTTTTACCTCCCCCATCTCCCCTGTCACTCGTCCTTCCTGCTTCCTTCCTCAGCTTTCTCTGTCCTCTGAGTTTATCCTTTGAAGTCATTTGTTAAGCTCTCCTCTGTCCTCCCTCAGGAGCTCCCTTCCTGCACTGAAGGTGTCTCTGGAGTTTGTTTTTTTCAGAAAGTCAGGACTCTCTGGACGCTTGTTCATGTGTAATGTGCTGATACTTTAATGGTGTAGTTTATTGTCAGAAGATCAGGGAACCCAAAAAGCATCTCTTCAGGTTATTCTCCAAAGCACTTAGACTGTGATGTGAGGAAAATGGAGGTCACGCAGATGTAAAAAAAAAAAAAAGATACTTGTTACCTTCCTGTCTAATGCGTCTTTGTCTCCACCTCCTTTTACAGATCGCTGTGAATCTCTGAGTGAAGATGGCCTTCTTTAAAAACAACTTCTGGGTAAGTGTCTGGATAAAACCTGGGAATTATTTATTAGAATTAGTTAAAGTAATGATGGAGATTATGCAGAAGGACACATGCCTCGGCTACATTGATCAGGCTTTTACATTATTTATTCACCTGTTATCACTGAATCACAGCTGTGAGTCACTGAGCTTTTCATTAATATTCGCAGCCAAGCATCGGGCTCCCTGCTGCTCACCAGGTATGCACAGGAAGCACTAGCTGTCTCCCTCCTCCGCTCACTTGCAAATAATAGACACAGATTTTGTTTTCAGCCGTCTGCTAATTTTCTGAGCAATGCCATTCAGATAATTCTTGTAGCCAGAGATAATGTTTCTTTCTGCCGTATTAATCATGGAAAAGGCCATTTTCTGAAGCAGTTTCAAGGGATTTTAACTTGCTAAGCTATTCCTTATTTCAGGGAAATTCCTAAAGCTCAAGTCTTTACAGTATTCTTTGATAGAGCTCATTTTTTTCTAATACTTTATGTGCAACATTGATTTTTCATTAGAGTCAATATGATGCCTGAATTTTATTTCCAGTACCATAAAAATACTTTTTCAGTACTGTAGTTTGGGTAATATGAAGGTGTTTTGGCAAGCAAACGCTATCTGGTGAGGCTGCAAGATGTTTTTGGAAGTTGTGGAAAAAGCAGTTCACCTTTCTAAAGACTTTTTTCATTCAAAAAAATATACCAAACTGCTCAATGTGCTTAACAAAGAACTTAACCAAACCTAAAGTTAGTGATTTATATCAGTATTTATATCATATTTTTTGTTGTTCCATCAAATAATCCAAAAGTTATTTTCACTAATGGGTGGAGTCAAAATTATATTACAAATGTTTGCATGCATATTTGCTTATGAGAATACAAAACGTTTATATTTATGTCTCTATATGACGAGGTAAATGCAGTTAGTATAAATTACCCCGAAATTCCCATTTTTGTCCCAGTAATAACCAAATATTCCCCTTAATTCCCATGGAAAGTTTCCAGCTCTAAATATTCTTTAACCCTGGTGCCAACACAAAGCTGAAAAAAACAAGCCTCTCTAAGTTAGGATTTATCATATTGTGTTTGAATGCATTCAATTTTACACGTGTACCTCATACTGGTAACTTAGTACAGCAGCACTGGTTAATTATGACATTGTTTAGATTCATCCGTGCAGCAATTAAAAGCCTCATTAGCAACTTTCCACAGATGTGTAAAGTGGAGGAAGGAAATCCCCTTAACGCCACCCTCATCCCCCGGTGACTGTCAGCTGTGACAGGGTCTCTTTCTCTCCCTAATTTTTTTCTCCATCCTCTCCACTCTGCCCCTGCACACCTGGTACATCTATTTTAGGTGTGCCCTACTTCTTCTACCTTGCCTCATCACACTTAAAAAAGTCCTCAGTGATATATTAACAGTTGAACTATAAAATGCTCAAGTTTAATTCAAACATTGGAATGAGATCCAGGTAAGACAATGAGCATATTTAACCACGAGCGTTTGAGAACATTTAAGATTCTTATACAAGATTTTATTTTTGCTCTTATTGATCCTGTCTGCAGGTTTGTACCTGGGCAAAGATTATGAGGAGGAGTGGTTGCCTATAGATCATTCTCAATGTCCGTCTGTCAATGTCAGCATCCAGCATCTTTTATATTATAGCATTATTATAATTGAGTGCTAACATAAATAAGTGCCAAAGAATTAAACAAGACAATGGTACTCAAAGATCTTGGTTTCTGGAAATATAATTTAGGTTTGCTTGATTATTATTGGTTATTGGTTATTTTGGTCAATACTGGGATCATGATAATGCAACTTGTTACTCATTGACTTTGGAAACATCAACAGCATTTTTTTCCATAATCGTTGGAAGCCGAAAAATATATAATAAAAAAAAAAAAGATTTGCCCAGCCCTAGTATGAATGTTTGTTTCTTAATGGATTAATAATACTGTGAGCTTAGTTTGTAGCTGTTGGTGTATTTGTGCAGTCGTGCAAACATCCTCTATGATCCACGGATATTGCCGTCTTTCTGCTGTGGGCAGAGTAGCAGACAAGTAGGTCTGCAGGCAGAGAGGCAAGGGGAAAAACAAGAAAATGAGAACAAACGGGCAGGGAGGGAAGCGAGCAGATATGGAGTCATGCAGCAGAATTTCAGCCAGGCTGGAAGACGAGGTCGGAGAACTGCTGTGATTCTGTATCACTGAGAAGATTACATTTTAGGGTTTGGCACAGAGCCTACCCCTGAAAACATTTTCTTGATCATTTAAGTTAATGTGTGTTGTTTGTGTCCCTGCATGTGTTTACATATTCATAACTGTGTTTCCCACTGAGCCCGATTTCAGACACAAATAGCTCTGTAATACAAATCAACCCTTTAACTAATCAGACAAACACAGCCACTTGAGAACGAGTTGCACATGCAGAGCCTTGTCTTGTTTGGCTCAGCAACATTCATAACCACTCACAAAGCCTCTTCGTAGCACGCTGTCCTTTCCCATTAGCTACATAAGAGCTGCGGTCATGGCCCACAGGGGGGGGGCATCGGCTATAATTAAGTGCATCCTTAATAATTTAAGGCACCGTTAAGTTTTAGGAATATAATTTATTAAAGGATTGGTGCTGCTTACAGTAGTTGCTCTTGGAATTTAAATTTCATGCAACCTATCTGAATTTCCTCATGTGAGATGATTGAAAAGGTCTGTTGTTTTTTTCAGATATGATAAAGGTAAATTTCTTTTAGAAGACCTGTGATACTTATTGCTGTTATCTCTGTTCCTTAAAACTGGTTCTCGTCAAGAATAGACAACCAACCAATAAATTGGGCAAATGCCCAAGACTCTCATTGGCTCCAAAGGCCTCAAGGTCACTGTGGGGTAATTTAATTGCCTGGGACTTTGGGAATATGCACAATATTAGTATTATCGAATCTGACGTTATCTTGCAGTGCTTTCATACCTCTGAATTAGATTTGTTCAGATATGCAGATAAGTCTGGTGCTTTCTTTGAGTGGAGAAACAGATGACCAATCTTAGAGTGCAGTAGGTGTGGTTCCAGACAGAGACATAGCTTCCTACGTAGTTAACCAGCTACCGAGCTACATCCATGAACAGAATAATGCTGACAGAAATGGTGTGAATGGGGTTACAAAACCTGTTGTAAGTCGTCGACTTACAGAAATGAAAAAGCCATTAGCAGGACAAATACATCAGTTGCTACAAATTAGTTTGTTGGAGCCAAACAGAAAAAACAAAACCAGAGCCCACCCTATTAGAATTTGGCTAACATGAGCTCAGTGTCTTAAACAGAAACAAAATGTTCAGTCTCGTTATCTGGCTAATCTGCCATTTACACTGGTCCTGTTCTATCATTAAAGGCATCATACATTATAAACGGACTGTGATTTCTCTCCTTCATGGTGAATAGACTATAACAAATCCTTGTTGGGAGTCTTCATGATATCCAAGGGGATTTTAATAAACTATTTAAAAAAAATAACAGTAAAGATCAGCCAGCTGTTCCCTCTGAAGCTGAACAGTATACAGCATTGTTTTCTATCTTCACTTCTTTGAAACCGCTCCTTTTTTGCCCGCAGATTCAAGAGTGTGTGTGTGTGTACAGAAACACACACAAACAACGCCCAGTGGGTTTTTATTATTGCCTGCTTCTCTGTTTAATGATGTCAGCATTATTGCCCTCCCATCACTTTGAGTCATGGGCTTTTTCTCTTGGGGTGAAGAGCAGTAAACACACAGTGTGAAACTTTTTCTTCTTCCCATGTGTCCCTTCCTGTCTTGCCTCTGCCTCTTCTTTAATTGTATCCCTTTTCAACTTCTCCTCTGTTCTTGACATCCACCCTTTTTTCGTTCTTTCTCAGTTGTAACTTGCAGCTCCATTCAAGTCAAGTCAAAGACAGTGGGAGTAAAATGAGTGAAATAGGATACTTTTAACGCAAAATTATTGTGGACTTTAAGGAATTTTACCATGTGATTAATTACTTTTCAAATATTTATTTAACTGGATCAGCTGGATCTCGTGGTTGTTTGATCTACAAAATAAACAATTTCAACAAATTTAAATTTTCAGGAAATAAGCTATATCATGATGAATATCAATGTCATTCAAATTATTACCACATAACATTACTTATACTTAGACAAAATAAGTGCATCTTTTCAGGGACTATCCATATTCCTCCCCTTTTTAAACACGGCAGAATTTTAGACCAGCAGAGGTGAATTTCTCAGACCGACCCACACAACATGTTAGTCTAGAGCCATGAATGATGACAGGCTGCTGCTACCTGCTCCTGATGTTATTGACACCTCTCTGCTGCCTCTGGGACTGTTGAGACTGCTCGACCTGCCCTGTCAGCAGAAAAAGTGTCTGTGAGTCAGCAAAACTCACCACAACTCTGACAGGCCGGTCAGTCGAATGGCTGGATGGCTTGGTGATGTATAACATCTGATGCAGGAGTTGATTGTTTTCAGATTTACTCTTGATAGTTTCCTGATATATTGCAGCTACGTTGTTGTGTATTGAGCTTGATCATGAACATGTAATCTGTATTTGGATCCATTTGTAGCTTGTCAAAATTGCTGTAACAGAAAGTAAATGTAATTTAACTGCGATAATGTTGGCCCTATAAAAACCTGTTCACCCAGGTGAAACCATCAGAAGAAAAAAAATATGTACATTTTTATACTTTAAAGGAGATTCCGAATGACAGTCAAAAATTCAAGTCCCATATAACAAATTAAATGTTTAAAACCAGCAAAGTAGTTATTTGATATTTGAATATTTATTGCACATCTGAAACATTTCTGTTAGTCCGAAGTTTCGGACCACCAACTAGGCAAAGTGCACTGGAATGCCTGTCAAAGTGGAACCTCCTGTCCATAATTCGGGGTAGGTTGATCTCCCTCGAATTTGCTTGTAGGAGGTTCCGCTTGCAAGAAAGGAGAGAATTGCTCTGAGCAACATTATATTTAGAATAGTTTCACCAGTTAACCTTGTTGTCAGACAGCACTTTCCTCCAGTTTCCACAGAAGTTTCAACATTCTCTCTTTCAGCAGTTCAGTGTTCCTATGCAAAAGTTTATTCCATAAACCATAGAACCTAACCCAAACAGCTGGTCTGCCCGGTGTAATACAGTGAAATAACTGGACTATCCCTTTTTTAAAAGAGCAAACCTAAAATGTAGCTGAATGCAAAACCCGTTCCCAAAATGTTCTTATCTTATGCATAAATTCAAATGTCTGACCTGCAGCTGGAGCTTAACTTCTACAACAGTCATCTTAAACAAATTAGATACAGTAGGATCAGAAGTCCATAATACATATATGTGCGTGCGTGCGTGTGTCGTGCATAGATCTCTGGTTGGTGTGCAGGTACAAAATGAAGACGAAGAAAAAAGTAAATGTGACACAAGTTGTACATGTATAAAAGAAACACAGCTGTGCTCATTCACCTGTGTGTAGCCTGTAGAAGCATAATTCCAGCTTTGTCTTTTATATCTTTTGTTCTGCTCTGTACCTTAGTTTCATATGACTGAGGGGCCGTATCACAGAGGAGGAAGGTCCTCAGACACTTGATCCAGTCTCAGACAGACTGTAAAGACTCATTTGACAAATAGTCAGGACTAAAAGCACTGTATTATGAAGCCTGAGCCAAGCCAAGCAACCCTTCACTGTCATGGTCACACACATTTTGAAATTGGAAGTAATGGGATTATAATAATTGATGCAGTCTTGTGTACATAACCTTAATGTTGCAGATGATAAAGGTAGGTCTAATTTTAATAACTAGGCTGAATATACTGCCAGGTAGCTTCTGAATTTTTCCAAGGGATCAAAAAAGTCTTCACTTTATCAAGAGTATTTCATCACATTATATTTGCTTATTATATTTTTTATTAAAGGTAGCGAATAAAGTTGTGGAGTACAAAGCATCATTGCCTTTAAAATGTAGTCGAGTATAATGTAGCATAATGTGGAAATACTCAAAATACTTTAAAACTGTTCTTAAGTACTGTACTTGAGTAAATGTGTTCATTACTTTCCACCGCTGGGAATGGGCGAGGGTTTAAATAAACTACTTGTTGCAACGCTGAGATGATGTCACAGTGTTGTCTGCTTCTTCAGTATACTGCGTGTTAAAGCACTTCCTAAAGATGAATGACATGATATTCTGATACAATAAAAAACAATGGTTAAATTGACGAATGTCACCAACTCCTGTGCTGCAAACGGTTTACTGGTCGTGCAGGTTTTCTTGTTTATCCAGCATTTATTCCCTCTGGATATTGGAGAAGAGACGTGCAACCTGTTTCTTAATTTGGTTTGAATTCGTGTTTGTTGGTCTGCACCTCGCGTTGTATGTGTTCTCAGAGTCAGAAGGTACATACTGTCTTATCCATCGGGGTAAAGACTTCTATTTCAGTCTGTTCTGTTTGTCTTTTTTCATTTTTACACAGCTTTTTATGCCCAACATTTATTAAAAATATTTAGCGAGAAGTGTGATGTTTCGGAAAACATCAATCATATTTTTCAAGTTTGAAAATCCGTAGCAAACCAACCGCTGGCTTTCTGAGGTATGTGTTCATCCAGTCAGTTGTAGGAGGGGTTCATGCTCATGCCTGAGTGAAAGAGACAGCTGTCAATCATCTAGTGTTCAGTTTATTTGAAAGCAAATGCCCATTGTGTTTATAGCACAATGAGAAAAGAAAAAGTGTGGGTTGGTACCCTGGGTTATAGATTGTCAGGTTTGGCAGAGCCCGTTTTGCTCATCAAGGACCTGTTGTTTTTTTGGATAAAATGTTTGCAACAGCGGAGTACATTTACAGCAGTTCATGAGGAAACTTCTGACTTTACTTGTCGCCTTCTAGTCCCTCACTCCTTCTATCCTTTTGTGGTCGACTGCGCAAGTCAGACATTTAAGGCAAACATGTAGATGAAGACCTTTATTTATTGAAGTAAAGCAGCTGCGACACAGGCCCTGCAGCAAAGAGTTTAGTTCAGCCCAGGTTTTCTCACCGTCTGTAATTAGTTTCGTACAAGCCTGAGGGGAAGTCTGAACATGCGTATAATTAGAATAATTAGAATCAAGTGGGAGCAGTTAAACTCTGGAGAGGCATAAAACACACACGTACGTACGCACGCACACACGTAAATATTACAATGGTTGATTTGGAAAATTGGCTCTGATAGATTAAGAAGCTTTTTTGATCAACTATGTAAAACGTGTGTGCCAAAGATACTAATACAGTACATACTTAGTGAAGAATTGTAGACCTTGTTCTGAACTTCTGAGACCTTTGAGCAGCAAATGGATGTCTTGATATAGTACATTTAAATAAAAATCCCACTTAAATTCCAATTAATTGCCCATGAAAGTGTTTCTGCTTTGTATGTGGCTATTTAATCATGCTATCAGCATTAGTTTGCTGCTAAGCTGAGGTCTAATAAACATAAGAGATGCAAAATAAACTAACTTAATTAAGACACTGTATGCATTTCTTCACACACTTTTTTTTCTTCATTGTTTTCTAGCAAAAAGAGAATTGCATCTGAGACACAGGTGACAGTTGGCTTGTATTATTTTCAAATGGCAATATTTTGTCTCCAAAAACGCTTTTCATTGCCAAATAATAAGATAACGGTTATACTTCTCTATCTATTCTTTTTTAAATGTTTCATTATTGTGCATGATTTTGAGTCCACACTTGCTGTTCTTTCGTTTTACATTCTGCAGTGGCGGCTCGGGGATTGACCTAAGGTCAGCGGCTGTCCGATAACGGCAGCAACTAGTTTGCCCCTGCGGTGGGAGGTTGGACTCGGGGCAGTCCGAGGTAGACCCTCGGTGCAGGAGTTAACGCAGGCTGCTGGCTGATGGCTGCTGCAGAGTGTGTGTAGCTAAGTTGGTAAACATGATGCTAATATTGTCTCACCAAAAACTAAGCTGGCTGTGGGCGAGTTGCATACAGTGAGCTGGCATCATTGTAAATATAATTGTAATTAATTTGACAGCATTTTCAACATAATGCCGATCAATTATGTTCAGTCTCACTGTTTTGTCTGGCACTCTATTGCGGCTGTGCAAGCTACAGGAGTTACTGCAGTTCACTAACGACCACGGGTGTGGCAAATAATAAGAGTTTTCTGAAAATTACAAAATTTTAAAATGTACTACTGCATAGATCAAACTATAGCAACATTATTTCAAACATCTAGCAACCAAATTTCTAAATCTAGATATTTTTTCATTATGATGATGAAAAATTAGTCGGTTAGAATAGTATATAATAAATATATAGGCCTGTGTGTCCACAACACATATAGGCCTGCAGTGACCGAACAAAGAAAGAAGTGACCCTTGGCTGAACCTAGTTGTTGACCCATGTTAATATGTTTTTTCCTAAAGACCTTCGCCAGGCCTTGGATTTGCATTTTTAACTATTGTCGATTGGGCATGCTTTGACATCAAATATACTGCAAATGTTATGTGTTTGAGTTTGTTTAGCTGTGAGATTTGAGGGTGAACTCAAGATCAGCACACTTGTTTGTAAAGCTCATAAAGTTTAATGGCCCTGACACCCATAATAATAAACAGTTTGAGGAAGGGAGGGAAAACTAGGGATCCTAACCTCTTAACTGAACAGTGTTGGCGTTTGATTTACTGAGATAAAATGATAATTTCCCTGCTGCTTACCATCCCCCTTAACAAATTTCTGCAGATCCCCCACAGCTCTCAGTGGTTTTCAGAAGTCTTCATGAGAAAGTTGTCCTTGTACAGATTTTACACCTCCCCGTACACCCCCCCTCCTCTTTTCTCCTCTCCCATCATTCCCCTCATTGTCATGGTAATGGGCTCCGCCGTGCGTGACCAAAACGGTCAACTTAATTGATGAAAAAGAGATCACCAAGAGGGGGTTTGCATATATCAGACATGAAGGATTTTCATTCACAGAAGGCTTAAGGAATACATTACCACACTTGAAGACACTTAGGAAGACTGTCAGCAGGTTTGCGGCTGTCATGTAATATGCTATCAGATTGTTTGGCATGACTGATCCACAAGTACCAACTCACAGCTGCTCAGTCGATAACCTGCTCACGTAAACATGCACACATGTAGCTCCTTATCAGAGAAGAAGGATTTGTCCGTGTGGTCACACTCATTTCATTTCTGTTGCACCTGCCAGTCTGAGGCATGTGTTCCCATACACTGAGCCATATTATAAAAGCTGATTGGACTGCTCTGTCTTTGACCTGGAGCATATTCCTTTTATGCCTTATTTTTATACAGCTCGATAATTTCATGAAATTGCATACACTCTTGTTTTTTGCGCACATAACTAAAACTGGAGTCAATAGTGCATTTCTTGGGGGCTATATTCAGCTGCAGACTGATAAACATTGGGTGCTCTAGTGAGTATTTACAGCAGCAGGACAATGTCTGTGGGATTGACTCGGAAAACAAACTACACACACTCTTAAAGATCAAAATCAGTGAAAGTTGCAATTATTTTAGGGAAAAGTGAATGATGTGAGTCCTATGTCACCATCAGTAATGGCCATGATCACACAGTGCCGGCACTGAATATTATACTTCTTAGCCCACTAAACATACCACTTCCCAGTACTTAATTCATCAGCCCTCACCTGAAGAGATAAACAACAAAACTGGACATGTTTGCCGTAGAATGAAAGGAGTTGTGGATATTTTTTCGTCTCAACGATAGCTTTCCCTGGGTTATACTAGAAGAGAAGTGGTTTGTACAACAATGTCAGCACGGCCACACTGGAGGATGGGTGAAAAGCTGGCCGCTGAGAGGAAAGACTGGATATTGCTTAAATATGGTAGCTCTGAATGTCTTCCAGTCTCTCCTGGAAACATTCATAGTGTTGCACTCGCAAAAAGTGACAGAAATAGTTGTGTAACTAATGAAAAAAGACACGATGTGAAGTGGGTGTGAAGTGGGGGGTTTCAGAATGAAGCTATTTGACCATCTGATAAACACTTCTGATGAAGTATCCTGGCAGCTTAAGGGGCGTAAAAACTTGAATCTTGGCATAAAATATGTCTGCAATTAGAAACTATTTTAAGTGAAGTTATGATGATGACGGAGTTTTTGTGAGCAGTTTTCCTTCCAAGGTCATTATTAACTATTTGAGCGCTTGCAAAAGTAAATATAATATGCTAAACAGCTAAAATGCTGGTGTAATAAAGTTATGGCATATCACTTAGAGCAAAGAGTGCTCATATTTGCTTTTTCAAATATTTAACAAGACTTCATACTGACTCTTTTCATTATCAAATACTGTTTGCAAAACCATTTGAACACTAGTAATAATCGTGGATCTGTGGATGAGCTCTATTTGCACACAGCTGACAGACTAGCCTGCTAGCAGTGGTGGACAGGTGCTGTGTCTAGCTGTGGAGAGGCAGGTGTGGTGGTTTGAAGGCCTAGACTGGCAGCTCACCTTTCCTTGGAGAGGGTAGAGTTTCAACAAAAGGCATCTGCCAACTGCCCCTGCCAATGAACCGCACTATACTGCTGCAGAACGCTTATTGTTTAGAAATAGCTCACGTCAAAGTATTCAACTATTGTGTAATAACACAAACCCCTATCCTTTTGTAAAGGAGGGGAGAAAACAGGATTCAACATGGATAAGATAAAAACAACTTCAGTGAAATTGAGCTTAACAAGAAGTCTATAAATCAAACTTAAAACAGTGGTAGACTGTGCTGATCCAGGGTGATATTACTCTCCTCAATGAGGCTGCAACATAAATTGTCTTTTTTTCACATTTTAAAAAATGTCACACCACAATGACAGAACTTGCATCTCATTGTATTGTTAACATAGTAGTATAAATAAGCGTAAAGAGAGCAATTTATGTAACTTCTGAATTGAACACTCAAAATGACAAAACTTCAACAGGTCTTCGCAGAAATACTAATAATCTAAATAACCCTCAGGGTAATATAGCACATTTCATTAAAAATGTTTTGTGCATCGGGTGAACTGAACTTTTGAGTACAGCCGAACCAGAAGATCCACATTACCCTCACCTGGTTAAGATACAGGAAGGCATTTGTGTGCACATTCTGTCTGATGTGGCATTTTCAAATAGCTTCTTTTGTCTTGACAAACAATCCCAAGCTGAAAGATATTCAGTTGTTTATCACACAAGAAAAAGACGAGAAGCAAATTCACACAACTGAGAAGTTGGATCCAGTGATTGTTTGGCTGTATTGCCTGGAAAATGACTTAATCGATTATCCAATAATATATTTTGTGTTAATCAATTAAACTGCTGAGGTTTTAAACGCTGAGTTTGAAACAGTCTCTTCCTTACTCACTTCCTGGGAGTCTACAGTCCTGTCTTTCTTTCTTTCTTTCTTTCTTTCTTTCTTTCTTTCTTTCTTTCTTTCTTTCTTTCTTTCTTTCTTTCTTTCTTTCTTTCTTTCTTTCTTTCTTTCTTTCTTTCTTTCTTTCTTTCTTTCTTTCTTTCTTTCTTTCTTTCTTTCTTTCTTTCTTTCTTTCTTTCATGTCTGTTTTTGGATGACCCTTTCCTGGCATTCCAGCCATTCCCCTGGTACCTGGGAACTGGTCTGTTCTCCTCCGACAGGGTATTTTTAGGTCCCAAGAAGCAGCTGTCTGTGTCTCCGTCTGCACTGGACGTCTGTTGATTGAAAAATGTGGTGATGCTCAAAAAACAACACGGTCCACTTGTAATAGTGCTGCCTCGGTCAGGCTCTTTTTCAGACTATGACAGATAAGTTAACACAGGTGTTAGGTTTGTGTGATTACGACAGTGATGGTTGTGAGGCGCACGCACACGCACACACACACACAAGAACTGTCCTTACTACAAGTGTGACTCAGAAGTTGGAAGTTCCCAATTTCTAATTACAAGTGAACGCTGCATAACCCTGATGATCTGGGCCGGCAGACCAACCGCTGTCAGCAGTGTTACTAACATGGCGGCTTATTTACATCCAGCCCGGGAATATCGCGGCAGACCCGATATTGGAATACTCAGCAAAAAGGCAACAAGTGCTTTCATTAGTGGGTCATATGATCAATCGCCATTGTTTTAACTCACTATTTCATAGATAACAACTTAAAAGACAATCAAATATCTGATTTTTTTTCTTACAAAGTACAACTTTAAAGTCAAATCAAATGTCATATTGCTGTAATGAACCACCGGCTGATATCACTCTCTTTAAACATTCTAATGTTGGTTTGATGTTCCTCGTTTGTGTGCTAACAGATGCTGTGTGTGTTTTTATTTCTACCTTGGCAGGGGGAGAAAAATGCCGGCTTTGACGTGCTCTACCACAACATGAAGCATGGCCAGCTGGCAACCAAGGAGCTAGCCGAGTTTGTCCGTGAGAGGTAAGGTTTGCGTGTCTTCATGAATATCTGTGTGGGAGGTGGACTCTGTATACTTGGCAGAAAACATGAGTGACCGTTGAGTGAAATGCTCAGAGATGATAAATGGACTGTTTTGGATTTAAACTCTTGCTGTATCTAACAAGGTGTTTCAAAGTCCTGTCAGAGAAGGCTTTAACAAGTCTTTCTTTGTTAAAACTGCTTCAGTCGTCCCTCTCCGCTCTGACCCCTGACCCCTGTCCTCACTACTGTGCTACTTTTGCAGCTCTCACACTCTCACACACAAGCCTGAAAGGGGAGATTAGCCTTTTGATCCAGGTTATATTTTATCCATGTTTGCAACTGCTGGGATTAAATAAATTTAATTATATTTATCAGTTTCCAAATTGAAATGAGACTTTTCTTTTCCAACATTGAAAGTGAGTGTGAGTGTATATTAAGCTACAGTAAACAGTATGATCTTTTTCCTTGCAATACCTATAATTAACTAGTTTTTTCATGGATCATAAATTGATGATGATGAGAATGTTTTCCCTGGGAGCTGTTAGCTTTAGCCTCAGTCTTTTAGCGGGTCTTGAGGTGTATATTTCAGACCCGTTTACAAGATTTTCTTTTAGAATGAGTCACCTGGAAACATTAGTCATGTTTTTTTAACCAGCTAACACCTGCTTAGTTAGCTAAATAAAATCTTACATAATAAAATATAAAATATCTGCCAGAAACAGGTGTTATTTCTGCTGGAAAAACTAATGTTAGCTGGCTAGAGACAAGAAGCCTGCTTTTGTTTATCTTTGTCTGAAATCAAGGGCCCATATTTTCAATTGAGCACATTACTAAGAATTTCCACTTGTAAACCTGCAACCATTATTATAAAATGCTTTGCAAGAACTGAGAGCTTAGCAGGCTTAATAGTAGTACCTAAGGTCAATTACCTAATTAAAATTGTCCTCTCAAAGTCTAGTTTGTCATACTAAACAATCTGTTCTCTAATTAGTGATTGTCAGTGAGTAAATTGAGGATAGTAATGAGGTTCCCACAGGAGTTTGGGCTCTCACAGCTGGAAGTTAACACACACAAAGTGCTCTGTCAGACAGTGATATAATCCTGACATTGATTCAGAGGTCCTGTGCACATTCCTCACAGGGGGAAATTCACTTATCTGCTCGGACAGCAGCGGACAACAAATCAGCAGGCAGGAAATTAAATAGGGCCACTGTGGATAAAATAGCGTGTGATCCCGCAGGATGGAGGAAAGGCAATTGTTTTGATACATTTCTTTCTCATCTTCCACTTGACTTAAAGGTCATTTTGATATAAGACGGCATATAAAAGACTCAAGTACCGCAGCTACTCCAGCCACATTCTCCAGATTTCTCAGTTACTGCGTATTATATTTACTGCAGTCATGTTGGTAGGTAGTCAGTTTATTGGATACGTTTCTACTTCTTGCTAGCGCCCCTTAGCAACATTGATAGTGGGGACACAATAAACATTTTATGATAGTAAACTTAATATTTTTGAGTTTCGGGCTGTTAATCTGACAAAACAAGACATTTGAAGATGTCACCGTGGGCAGTTTTTGGAACTTTTTCACTGAAAACAGCTGCAAACTACACTACAAGAGCGGACCTAAATGGTAAAGTTGCAGGCCCCATAGCTGAACTGAACTGTAAAGTGTGCAGGTGTGGTTCCTTTTGTACGGTATATGGGCTATAGAAAGAAATTGAAGACCTCACTCTCAGCTTAATTGATTGAACTAAAAAAACAAAACGTATTGAACATGAAGGAAATATAAAAAACTAAATGTGAAACATGAAAAAATAATACATATATAATAATGAAACATTTGTTAGGTCTTCTTGTGATCTAATTTGAGTTCCAACACAGTATCGCTGCTCGAGACCGAGAGTCTGTTTTTTCATGACTTGTTGTTCTTGTTCACCCTCAGGATATTTGGATCAATGCTCCTTCCTTCTTATTGTTCAGGGTCTACAGATGGATGTTAAAGTTTTATGTCCAGCCTAGAAAAATGAGTCCATAAATCATTTAAATGTGGCTTATTGCAACATTTACCCGACACTGCTGGAAATTAATCTTTATCTCGCCGACTCTAATGGTGGATGCCCTGAGTTTGGGCCAAAGTAAGCTCTAGATAGAGAACATAACATATGAGGCAATTAGAAGAGGGAATAGCCGTGTGGGGAAGTTCTATTGGAGATTATTACATTCAGCAGTCTAAAGTATAAGTCTAAGTTATTTAGAAGAATTTACATTTTAAAGAATGCACACAACATCAATCTTCCTGTCGTGTTACTGGCAACTTGGCTTTAGTAGATAAACAAAAAGGAAGATGTGCATCTTCTGACATACACACCACACACACACACACACACACACACACACACACACACACACACACATTTATACATACATTATATATGCATTAACAAGTTTAACATTTGTGCATTCATCCATAATTGTCAGTTTTCTCTTTGACGGTACTAAATTAGAGATATTGTATTGGTTATTCTGATAATGTTAATGTGTGTTTTGCAGTGCTGCTATTGAGGAGACTTACTCCAAATCAATGAGCAAACTGGCCAAGATGGCCAGCAACGGAAGTCCACAGGGGTAAGTACCGTCATGTAACCACAGGACAGAACAACAACTGCATCTCCTCATTCACTACGGTTGAATTTATGCTGTTGGAAGTGTTTGTCACTGTAATTATGTGACGGTCGTATGACCATTCAATGCACTTAAACATTAAAGGTTCTCTGTGTAACTTTCAGAAAACCCTTGTTTTAAACGACACCGGTGGCAGTTAGTGAACTGCATTGAGTTGTCGGCAGGATGTTAGTAAAATGCTGGAAAATCTGTCCTGAAACCTTTACATAGAAGTCAGTCCACAGGCTGTTATAGGCAACCGCGAAAGTCGTGAAGGTCTCAACTTTTAAGTACGTAACAATTAATACATGGAAAATATTACACACAGGACCTTTAATCTCTTTCCTACTATGAATGATGAGCTTCCTGCACATTGATTTTTTTATTTGGGTGCTTCTCATTAGTGTACAGGGCTCACACACGCACACACACAAATACAACATGATGTTTTTTCTTACTTTAAATTGTATTGTTGCCTATTTAATGTTAAAGAGAACCACTTGGGGTTTGAGTTTTCAGGAGCTTTAGATTTATTAAAGGACATCTTAACAGCGGCAGGAAATCACCTTTCTTCAGTGGTGTAAGAATGTGCTCCAAGGGTGGTCGGTTTTAAGGTCGATGTGAAGTGTCCTCACCAACCCCCCGCAACCTCACCGTAGATCGATTGAGATTTCAAGCTCTTAATCTCTCCATGTCAAAATGTTTTAATATTAATTTAATTTAATGTTTGTGTTTGTGCCACTTTCTTACTGACCATGTATAGTTTCACAAGAATGTGAAGGCAAAATGGACAACTGTAAGAATATTTTGGGTTGACCGAAGCTGTGTTTAACAAAGTCTTGTCCACAGTGTGACACTTCTCTTGACACTTTGACACAAATCTTAAATGAAGATGAAGTATGAACCGAGCAGTTTGTGTGTGCCCTTAATGCTTATCTATGTATGTTCTAGGACGTTTGCTCCCATGTGGGATGTGTTCAGGGTATCTTCAGATAAACTGGCCCTCTGCCACCTCGAGCTGATGAAGAAGATGAACGATCTCATCCGGGACATCAACAAGTACGGAGACGAGCAGGTCAAAATTCACCGTAAGGTACAATGGAAGATTGATGCTCCACTATCCTGACAGAAAACTTTCAGATTTTTCTGCCTCCGTGTGTTTTTCTGTGAATATAAACTTGTATATTATCTCAGTACTTGCCCACCGTCAAGCCTCTTTCATCCTGATTTGATTTAGCCCACAGAAAATCCCATTACTGTCTTTTCATGGTAATTGCTGCATTTTCCCTTAAAGTACAATAATGATCTGTACAGGATGTCCATGTGTTGTCTTTTGGTGTGTGCGTGTGTGTGTGTGCATGTGTGTGCGTGCGTGTGTGCGTGTGCGCGTGCGTGTTTGTGTGTGTGTGTCACCCAGACAAAGGAGGAGATGGTGGGGACAGTGGAGGCGGTGCAGGCGCTGCAGGTTCAGAGCGGCCACCTTCAGAAGTCAAAGGAGGGTTACCACGCCAAGTGTTTAGAGCTGGACCGACTCAGGAAGGAGGGAGCTCAACAGAAAGAACTGGAGAAAGTTAGCCACCACCACTCTTTTTTTAGTTTGTGTGTTTAAATCAGGATAATGCTGCAGAGTCTAACCGAAGGTCAGCTGGATCCTCTGTAGTATTATAGTCTTTTGAAGTATCTTTAGTCTTTGTGACGTTTATAAAACAAAAGCACAAATCTTTTTGCATCAGTTTACCTTCAGTCAGATATTCCTGAAGAAATAGTATCTATGACAACTTTTGGCAGCTTTATTTTGTAGTTTGAGATTACTTTAAGCAGACATGTCTGATTTCAGAAGAGCTAAGAGTCAGTGTTTTGCATGATTTTAATATAAATCCATTATTTACAATTGTTCATAATTGAATATTAATCATTTGGCAAAGCAATCCAAACTCGAGGTCTGCTTACTACTCTCTGCTTTCAACCATATCACACAGTCTATGATCATCTTTTAAAAAAAATCAGTGTTATCCCCTTGGAAGTTAAATGACTGTGATTTGGTTTTTTTGCAATTGTTCATACCCCTCTCCTTATGACCATGCGTTTCATTCCTGAGGAAAAAATAGATAAAGTTTAAAAGCAAATACTTTGACCGTGTTCCTTTTAAATCTCACAAACTTGTAAAAAAAAATGATGAATCACATCAATATCCCCGATGTCCTGCATACATATTCCTTAGTTTGCTCTGGGATGTTGTGTCATTATTGTCTGTCTTGTGACCCTAAAATCCACATGCTCGTTTTTTGTTTTCCAGTAATGGGACAAGAGTTTCTGTTTTTATTGAGGTTAAATAGGATGGATTTATTCTGTCTTGACAATTATGGAGAACAGCCTTTTCTAACTGCTCTGCTCTTGGACGTCCGCTTGAAGGTAGAGACTGAATACTGAATGGAGTAGTTGTAATCATGGGACAGAAATTGTTCCCATCCACTCACTGAGCTATTGATTTGTATTTCAGGTTTATGAATGAGAGTCTGTAGCAAAAGGCCATCATTTTCCTTTTTCTTTTCTTTTTCACTAGGCGGAGCTGAAGTCTAAGAAAGCGGCTGAATCATTTGCGTTGTGTATCGAGAAGTACAACCGCGTGGGAGGAGAGTTTGAGCAGAAGATGAGCGAGTCCTCACAGGTCAGCTCTGACTCCAGCTGGGCCGAGGGCCACTTTTTTCTCTGTCTCTCCCACCCTCCGATGTGGTGTTTTTATGTATTTTTTCTTCTTTTGGGCTTTATCTCCCTTTATCTCCATGACTCACCATCTCTGTAACCTCCCACCACACTAGACCTCTATCTTATCCTTGCATTTATTATCCTATCATACCTTACCCAAACATGGAAACCTCAACCCCCGACTCCTAAACACCCACCAGATAACACGCGCATGCACATCCTGCCCCCACGCTCATTACCTTTTAATTACTGCCTCCACACTTCCATGGTTACTGCTGCTGTTTCCATAGAAATCTGCAACAAACACAAATGAGTATCTCTGTGTTTTAGATTTGAAATGATGACTGAAATCCTTGCATCCAATTATCTCTTGGCAATAGCTTTGAGGGGGAAGATTCGGTCATTAGTATGTAGGAGAAAAATGAGTCAAAAGATGGAAGAGGAAATGGAGAATAACAAAATCAATAAGAGATCAGTAAATCAGAAACTATGACGCTTTTTGTGAAACATAAAACTAGAGAACATAACAAGATAAGTTCTCTAAGGGCACTTTTCATGCCTGTGGTTTGGTTCATTTGGTCTGGATCAAGGTAAAAGAGTATATTTATCTTCGCTGGTGTTCACAAAGGGCTCATGATTAACAAACTGGGCAAAAACAGGCATGTTTTAACATAATGTCATGTTGGTCAGCTACCTTTTACTCACTTTTTATGTAGGGAACTACTTTAAAACAATGAATAGGACATGCAAGCACAACACATGTTTTACAATGGTTACTAAATAATCTTGTATAAAATATAGGCTATACATCACTCATACAGATTGGGAGACAGCTTTTCTTTGTAGTTCATGATCATGGATTTAACAGTAATTTAACATTTAAATTTGCTCTAAAATCACATATTTAATATCACACTGTCCTCTGGTTGGTTCGTTTGCCTTCACATCACGAACACACTTCTGCTTTTCAGGCAGTTTTGTCCCGTCACAGCAGATTTGCAGCTTTAACACTATTTTAAAATAACTGAACCCCTAAATACTGGTTCTTAGAGCAACAGCTTCAAGGACTTTGAGGGAAAAAGAGGTTTCATTCACAGACTCCTTTAGATGCAAGAGTTTGAAGTAAAAATCTGAGGTCGGTTTCACAAAGACAAGGCTTGGATCAAGAAGTCAGTTGCTAAAAGCTAGTTAAATTAAGATTAGGTTTTCTTGTTTCTTCTTTGAATTAAATTGAAGAACTAAAATATAGCAGCTGTGTCAAATTACTTAGCTTGGTTCACTCTGCAGAAAATGTTTGCCTTCTGGAAGAATCCAACAGTTACATGGACATCTTACTGGGCGAATTCAGTGTAATAATAAAAAAAACAGTATAAACAGTATAAAAAAGTAGTATAAAATCTCGCCATAGAGGTGAGATGTGGTGGTGTCTTAATGTTGCAGGGCTCCATACATCTGCTAAAGCTCTGCTAAGTTGTAATATACCGTATCATTTTTGAGATCCCTTGTTTCTAGCAGCCTCTTTGGTGATAAGATATAATTGCTGGCGAGCCTGTTCCTTCAGAGCCCTCCATTGTGTTACATTCAGGGTCGCTATGTGTGTTGACGATGTTTTTTTATTTTTTGCTCTTTTGTAAACTTTGACACACATTCACCTCTCCGCTTCCCGCCCGTCCACTTTACTGTATGTTACTCTCTTAAATACACACACACACACACACACACACACACACACACACACACACACACACACACACACACACACACACACACACACACACACACACACACACACACACACACACACACACACACACGCCTATTACACTTCTGTTCTTACTAAAAGCCTTACTCAGAAGTTGGAAGTGTCCTGATTTTTGATTACAGCTGAACATAGCATAACCATTAGTGAGGAGTCCGACCAACAGACCAACCGCTGTCAGCAGCGTCACTAACATGGCCATTTATTTACATCCAGCCCGCGAATGTCGCCACAGACAGGATATTGGAGTACTCAGAAAGAAGACAACAAGTGTTTTGATTAGTGGGTCATATGATCAGTTACCATTGTTTTAACTCACTCTGTGATAGATAGTGACGTAAAAGACAATTAAGTAGATGAAAATCTTAGAGTACAACTTTAAAATTAAGTCACAGTCTTGTGAAACAGTCTAACTTGAACTAATCTAAGAGCAAACTTAAGACTCGAAAAAGACAGACCACTCAAATGTCTTTGTGAAACTGGCCCCTGGAGTCGTGGTACACGTCAGATTGGAATGAAGCGCCCTGCTGAAGGCTGACAGCAGTTGGGAAGAGTCAGTGGAGAATGTTTTATGTTTGCACTCTCTGCCCGGTTAATTAGAGAACAGAAACTGGCAAAACTTCCTGCTCACAAACTCACTTCTCAGACAAAAGTCAGTGGCACTATATCAAGACAACTCCCCTGAACCAGACAGCGACAAATGAGCTGGCTGAATTAAAAGCAGGATAACACTTCAATACTAAATCCTCTCAAATTATAACTGGTTTAAAGACCTGGTAAAAGAGTGCCTCTTTGTAGCTGCTCCTGAATTCTCAGATCTCATTTAAAACCTTGTGGAGGTTAAAGCTTCTGTTTAATATGACTTCTTCTGTGAATGCTGCCGAGTGAGAAAGTTGCATTTATTTTGTTTTTATAAGGACAAAAGCACAACAAAAACACATGGTAAGAATCACAGCAAAACATATTGAAAACAAACTGAAATAACACCAGAGAAACACAAAATCAGCCTGTATCAACAAATAGATCCTGTATATCACCAGCCTTAACAGTGCCTGTATAATTAAAGACATAAAAAAGAATACAAAATCCTCATTATCATACAGATTTATGAAAACTGAACTATTGGCTACCTCTCAGCATAAATACTGGAAAAACTGCTTTTCTTTTTATCAAATGAATAAAACAATCTTTTCAGTGACTTAAAGAAACAGCTGTGTTTTAAAGTAGATGTCAGTGTAGCAGTGAGGTTATGTGGTTGGTTTTGATTCAATGAGCACAAAGGGGCAGAGAAAGATTAATTAACCAACAGTAAGTTTTGAGGTTTCACATGGTAACAGAGTTTTTGTTTTCCTCACTTTGTGTCTGTGTGTGTTTGTACATGCGTTTGTGAGTAGAAGTTTCAGGAAATCGACGAGTCCCACCTGCGGCAGATGAAACAGCTGATCAAAGGTTACTCCCATTCTATAGAAGACACTCATGTTCAAGTGGGACAGGTGTGTGGTAGCTGACAATATTAACCCTTTCTCTGAAGAAAGCATTTTAAATGTCTTTATACTTTTTATTTTTGTATTCTTATTTCTATATATTTCATTTTTTCTCAGACCTCAATACCAACTGTTTTTTTCCTTTCATCATAAATGGATTAATGTTTAGTTAAAGCGAAGTGTGATAACTTTGCACAACAATAGCAAACTGTAGTTTTGTTCCTCCTGTTGCTTGATAATGTTAAACAACAAGCAACTGATCGATGCTCAGTTCATGCAAACATGTTAAATTGGAGTCATAAAAATTATAAATATCCACAATATCAATTTAAAGGTTAACAATAAGAGCACTGGTAATAATAAATATTTTATAATAGAGCGTTATCACACAGCTCTAATAACTAAAACAATCATTTCATGACACCTTTTTTAATATAACATGCTTACTAAAGGACCAAATAATCTTTGTTGTTCTGCTCCGCTGCAGGTCCACGAGGAATTCAAGCAGAATGTGGAAAACATCGGTATAGATAACCTCATCCAGAAATTTGCAGAGCAGAAGGGCACGGGCAAAGACCGGCCAGGTATAGTTTAAACCATCGGGATGCCTTTTTTGGCTTGTTTCCAGTAGGAGTGAAATAAACACACGACTTCCGCAGCTTACATAACAGTGACAATAAAACACCCACACTCAAAACAGTATTGTGGTGGTGGAATAATTCATAGGGACAAAATACGACAGACTCGACTACATGCATAAACTGTATTAATGTGTTTTCTAAATGTTTTTTTGTGTCATCTGCAGCTCTGGTTGGTTTCGAGGAGTACATGACAGCTTTGGCTCCTGAAGGTGGAAAGAAGAGTCGAGCAAAAGCCTTCAGGATCCCCGGCCTCGGCAAGAGGGACAAGGAGCCAGACTCTACGTGAGTGTGCACATTAAAACACACAGAAACAAACATGCTGTGCTCTACAAGCTCCTGAAAATGAATCTTGACGCTGTTCTCTGCGACTGAGTTAATTCTGAATAATGAAGAGAAAATACATCCTTGTGTTTTTTTTTTTTTTTGTATTTGCAGAGACTCCGCTGTGATGGAGACACCGGTGAGTATCCGATATAATTCAAACCCAAACAGTGCTGCTCCAAAACCATTGACTAAATTATCAGTACTGTCTGACTCCTAAAGCTGCAGTTATCCCTGCAGACACATGGGTTTTAGTGCACTTCTACACTGTGAGAAGTGCACTAAAAGCGTGGGTGGGTTTCTTTGGGAGTAGAAAGAGAATCATATACAAGTGTGTGTGTGTGTTTGTGTTTGTGGAAAAAAAGTAAGTAAGAAATCATGAGTGTGTGATAATGACATGACTGACGGTGTGGGGTTTCCCAGGTTTATTCTGGTACTTCTGAGAAAAGGTTTCTGATACCGAGGGGACGTGCATAACTGTGTGTGTGTGTGTGTGTGTGTGTGTGTGTGTGTGTGTGTGTGTGTGTGTGTGTGTGTGTGTGTGTGTGTGTGTGTGTGTGTGTGTGTGTGTGTGTGTGTGTGTGTGTGTGTGTGTGTGTGTGTGTGTGTGTGTGTGTGTGTGTGTGTGTGTGTGTGTGTGTGTGTGTGTGTGTGTGTGTGTGTGTGTGTGTGTGTGTGTGTGTGTGTGTGTGTGTGTGTGTGTGTGTGTGTGTGTGTGTGTGTCCATCTAACAGACTGATGTGAACGATGAATGTACACAACAGATCACAGAGCCACTGGTGCTGCTATTTTACACCTTCAAGGGCATTAAGTTTCTGACTGTAGTGTCTCAGGTACTAGTAATGTTAGCTGAGGTCACTTTTAAACATGTTGCATAAGAATATACACTCTGACACAGCCCATTCACCCTCTAGATTCATCATAATATAGTTATTAATAATAAAAGAAACGTTGCATTAATGCAGATTGACGCTTGATTTCTTTCATAATTTAAAAAAAAAAGCTAAGTATTACTGAGTTAACTTGGAAAACAAGCTTTAGATCATAATAGTTGGCTAATTTGTGTTTCCGACAAAATTCCTCTTTTTGAAGGGACTTTGACTTAACTGAATTAGTAGCCGAGTAGCATGTAGACAGGAATTTTTGGCAAAGTGACGCCCTGTACGACTTAAAGCATATCATTGCCTTATAAATGTGTTTTGTGTTCGCTGTATCAATGTTAACAGTTGCCTACTTTGACATCTAGCTGATAAGATTATAATCTCTTTTGTCTGCAACGACAAACTGTGTCTGTCTGCTGTTTGGTTCTGAGCAGACAGCGTGCAGTGTTTTTTTTTAGAGGTTTTCTTTGCTAAAATGAATGACACTATCAGACTACTCGGTTATAACGCAACTCTGACAGACATGTCTGCGTTCCTGGCTAAGATGGACGGCCACTTGCCGCAGTGTTTCAGTGGAATTAATAAATTAGTGGCTAATTAGTGGTAATTGTTCCAAATAGCGCTGTGAATTTCAGCCTGCATGCACGTTTTTTAAGCCTAACGTTGTTGAAATTGAGCAGCTAATATTCATATTAGAGCAACAAGTTAGTGGCTGCTCTCTGCTGAGCACCCAGCCCCAGTGTGAGGACAGGAGAGAAAAGATAAAGTAATGATAGTAAAGACTCCCACACTTAGCTGCAATATGTCTCTTTTGGTTTAATTAAAGGTATTATTCTTTAAGGATTGTGTTATTTCAAAAAATAAAAAGAATATCCAAATACCTACCCAATGAATGGATATTCAACTACTCGGGTCCACCCCTTATATCACATCATATCACTTACCTCTTCTGAGTATTCATTAATCAGAATTTCTTTCACTGCGATCTGATGATTTTATTTCAATCAGTGGCTACAGTTACTCTTGTCGACTTTACTTACTGAGATCTGTTCACTGAAATCAGATCTAATCAAACACCATCTGTATATGTCAACACTCAGTCTAAAAATAACTGCCCCCATGTTGGCTGGATTGTAAATCAGGCCTTCGTCGTGTCTTATTTTGAAGATCGTATGACGGCAGCTGACGTGTCCAGACATCCTGGCTCGAGGAAATGATTAAAATCTAACTAAAAGCACACCTGCAGCTGTAGCACACAGCTTTGTTTGACCTGTTGGTAATAACAGTTGTAGTATTTGGTCGCTGACTCACACTTTTAATATTTGTAGCATCTATTTATTCACTCAGACACTCTGACAGAAGCCTCTCATTGTTACATGTAGGCTGCGCTGCTGAGTTACACACTGTGACAAAGCACTTCTGTGTGTCAGATATGTGGCTGAAGTGCCATTCGTGTCTGTGTTGCTGATCCAGCTGGTGTCTGACTTCCTCTCTTTCTCTCGTGTGTGTGTGTGTGTGTGTGTGTGTGTGTGTGTGTGCGTGCGCGCGCGTGCGTGCGCACGTGTGTGTGTGTGTGTGTGTTTGTGTGTGTGTGGCTGTAGAACTCACCCTTGGAAGTAGACGATGAGGGATTTGTCATCCGAGCCGACAGCACACACAATGATATCCTTTTCTTGTTCTCACACATGTTACACCAGGATGATTCACCATAATCTAATTTTACAGCTTTTCAACTTTCATTCTTTAATTAAAAATTGTTTATTATCATTCTTTGTTTTAGGTGTATCGTTTTTCTGTGCCATGTTGTGATGCAATTACAGAAGGGTGACAAACTAAAGGAAAAATAAGGGTCGTCAGTACTCCTTGGCATAAATACTCCAATACTCTGTTGGATAACATCTTCCAACAGATTTGGTGTTTTCATGTTGATGTTTGAGATCGCAGTCAAGGCATCAGTCCAAAATCTCCCATAGGTGTTCAACTGGATGGTTGTGACTGCCATAACATGTGATTTATCTTTTTAAACCATTTCAAACTGTTTCTCCTGCCTTTATATGGAAGCATCTGTGTTCATTATGCTTTTCGCTCATTTATTCATGATTTTTCTTTTTTTTTCTTTATATTGCATCTAGCGCCTAGCGACTAATTATATTTGCTACTGATAAATCTTAGTTTTTTTTAATTTACATTACCCTCTAAAAATGATTCACCCCCCTTAGAAGTCTTTACTTGTTGTTTGTTTTTTATTAAGATCACTTTAATGAGGTCTGTTTTCACTTGAAGAGACTTTTTCTGTTCATATTAAATCTGTTTTGATTTAATTTTGTAAAAATAAGTGGCAACCTTTGGGCCTTAAAAAGTTTTCTAATAGCTAGCAGGGGTGACTCCACTAGTTGCAAACAGAAGTGTGATTGTATAGAAGTCAATGAGAAATGTTACCCCCATTTCTCCACTGTTTACTTTCTAAGAAGGGCATAAACACTAAAGTGCTCCAAAAATACAAAAAATGTTCACTTAGTCTGACAAACAGTCAAAAGTATTTGCTATTTTTACCCAATATAATACAGTAATTTTAAGAAATTAAATATACTGTACTGAGTTAACAAACATGAAATGGACCGTCCACTGAATTAAATCCACAAAAACTTGAGCTTTCTTTAAATTTACAACATATTTCACATTCATAAAGACTTCCATAGAATGTCAATAACTTGACAATAACTTGACAGACACAGTGTGAAATTTGAACCTCATGAAATCACTGAATAGACTCTAAAAGTCCCCTTACTGAGATGGAGTCGTAAAATGAAGCATGATCAGAAGTTCAGAGGTGAGAGGCGGGTTTAACGAATTTCTCCAGACAAACGACCACATTCATGGCCTCATTACCTGCACAGCTCTAGACAATTATGAAGGTCTCTACCCCCCTCGTTAAATACAGATAAGGTAAATGCGTGCCTGGGATATGAATGAATTATCCTCCTAACTTAACACTGCATGTACTGACTCTCCAACCCTGATCCATTTATCAGTAGCTCTTGGTCTGGACAGCTCAGAGATAACGGCTCTTCTTGACTTTGTCATCCCCCTCATCGAGCCCCCGGCTGCTCAGAGTAGTGGTCCAAATAAGTCAATAGTCATGCTGCACATGTCCCCAAGTTTCTTCTTCTTCTTCTTTTAATAAACACAAGACACAAAAACACCTCACATGTGACGCAACCCTTCCACGTGCAGCAGAGTGCCGTCCACACAAAGTGGAAAGGGAGGTGACTTTCTATGAGGTTGATGTTGCGGCAGGAGGTGGCGTATCGGCTATTTAAAGCTCTACAGCCCTCACCTCCAGCACACTCTGCCGTGCTTCTGCCTCTATTTGCGTTTTACGTATGTGTCTGTGTTGCACTGCACTCTGCTTGCTTGCATTTCTTTCTCTGAGTCCTGGTTTAATCATTCTCCCAGTGAATCAAAATGACTTTCTTTGCTCTTTGTTCATGGTTAATATTACTATCTGAAACTTCCTCAGAGGTAATAAAACACCCGCTGGTTTTTACTGTATTCACGTATTTTTCGTCTCATATCAGTTTGTCATTGGATTCTGCAATATTTTACAATTTATTTTGTTCTTGAAATCACGCATAGCTCACAAAATGAAAACATCTGTATGAAATGAAGTAATTTATCATTTATCATCAATTTATGTTTAATAGACCATCAAAAGAACAGTTTACATTTAACCTTTGTTTTTACCTGTTGCATAAAATAGTCACTGCCATTCAGTAACTTATCCATTTATTAAATGATTGCAGAGTATGCAGTTGTCATTTCCCTAACATAAAACAAAATAAAAAACAGATTGTGAACGATTTCTGGAACCGTTAATTTTGTTCTTAACTCCATTTTTCTGCTTAGTATTTACCGCAAAAGTTTAAGTCTTTGTAGAAATCATACGATAAATGTATGTTATATTTACGTCACTTTGGATAATTCGTCTAAACTACATTTGGCTTTCAATATTACAGCACTGTGATCCTGGAACGCATTTAATAATACAGTTAAACACAATTTACACTTAGGTACAGTAACAGGCGCTCAACATTTTGACAGTAGTTCTTTAATCTTTCCACTAATGCTCATGATGTTAGTGCTTCTGTAATGTTGTTATGCTTCTTGGTTCATATACAATACTCAGTATACAAAGGAACAGATACTATAAAAAGAAAAAGACAGAAAACAAGTACAGTGTAAAAAAAAAATTAATGTTGCGTTAAATGCAGTGAATGAAAAGTTTCATCACGCTATTAAAAAAGTAGAAAAACGGTAAAGAAAAAGTTCTTCTGTAGAAAATAATAGGAAATAAAAAATAAAATTACTAAAAATGCTTCACAGTCAAAAAAAACTATTTTCAAACATTACTCTTCGTTCCCTGTTTACAGTATGAGCTTGTTCTCCTTGACCCTCCTCTCCTCCCGTACGCTGCTCTGAGGAGAAGGAGAACAACTTTTACTCCAGTGATTCAGACTTTGATGACGAGGAGCCGAAGAAGTTCCACATCCAGATCAGACCGGTTGCCAGCAGCAGTCGCAGTAACTCTGGCGCCACAGAGAAAGAGCTAAAAGCCACCGTCGGGGCCCTCACTCTGCCGCCCAACAGAGGCGTCCGGCAACAGGTTGTTTGTTTTTGTATTTCTGTCATTTTCTGTATGTATGTCAGGATTCCTCTGAGGACAAAAACATTTTCCCCAAGATGCAGAGATCTAAAGTTCTGGTTAATATTCTTAACGCACCGTCCCCTCAGTTAGCTTTTCCCTGAGCTTGATCTATTCCCAGAGGAATCTCTTGACGTAGCTAAATATATAAAATTCAAACCTATCCTAAATTAGCAAAAACAGAAAAAGAATTGTCACTTGTTTTATGGAAAATCCTGGCAATATTATATTTTTCTCCCTCTGAAAAACCAAACCGACAACTGATCAAATAATTGATCCTACTAACGAGCTTTGTATGTATAGCTAAAGCCTGTTATATCTTATTCATCAGCTGCTGCTGTAAAAACTCACTCATAGAGCCCCAAAGGCTGGAACAAGCGCTACTGATTCCTATATGACAAACTAAAATCTACAGTGTTTAGGAAAGTAGAGGAAGGCTTAAAGCTGAGTGCCACAGAGGAGTCCTGAGGGACAGATTCATTCATTCATTGTTGTATTTTGTCTTTATATGTGATTATTTTGACAGTAAGAAAAATAATGAGTAACACTGCTCCTTTCCTTGTACACAAATCCGCTGTATTGATCAAATTCTCTTCACTTTCAGGTGTCAATCCAGCGACATCTCTCCAGTGAGTTCAGTCAAATGTTTTTGTCTGTTTTTGGAGTGATTTCCCAAGCTTGTTAATGTGCAACAAATCTCTTCACTGCACCAAAAAGCAACGAAATGTGCAGTATGTTGTATGCCTGTATACTCTATGTGATAGTACAGACTTGTGAAAGCTGTTGTGTCTCTGCAGGGAACTCGAGTACTGCAGGAGGTCGCTCAGAAGAGGGCGAAGGTGCCTCCCACAGAGGTGAGCCTGCTCTTACTCTCTCTCTTTATTGATCCCACTGCAAGGAAATTAATTTGTTCCAGCAGCCATTTCTCACACACAACCACACCTGTAGGATTAAAGTGAGCATTCCTTCCTGTAGCCTTTCTCTACCTCCAGCCTGTTAAGCCCCTATGTCTCCCTCTAGACAGCAAACCTCCTCATTTGCTGACCTTGCATGAACAGCCACCCTCCATTAGTAATGCTCGGCCCTTTGCTCGTGCTCCACAGCATGTTTTATCACCAACAGTTTCATTAGCTGCCAGTAGGTTAGGCTGGAGGCTACAAGCTGCTGCTTCACAGTAGCGGGGAGTCTCTCTCTCTCTTAAGCCCAGAGGCAGTAGGATTAATGGCGAGCGTCTGATTGAAGCAGTTGGTGTGCAGCGGTGGCTGAAGCTGAGTGAGACCGCCAAGTGTTGCTATTTATCACAGAGAAGGTAACTGCTGTAGGGTTTTCCGTCATGTCTTCCTCTCTCAATCGATCTCAGCCCCTCGTCAACACTGTGACGAAGAACACAGTGCTGCTGATTAGGGAACATCCTCTGCAGTAAATCACTTGATTTAATTGTGTGTGTGTGTGTGTGTGTGTGTGTGTGTGTGTGTGTGTGTGTTACAGATGGAGAGCAGGAGGGCCTACGCAGGTCCACCTCCAGTCCTGATCACAGCAGGTGAGAGTCTCTGAGCGGTGCAGAGAGAGACATATTTGGAGGTTAAATTGCGTCATTAGTGGCCTCTTCAGTGATTTGAAGCTCTTCAGGTTTCCTCCTCACAGTCGTTCCACCGTCACCATCCTTTTTTTGTTTTTTTAACTCACTTATCTCACTCTGCAGGGTGCTGTTTTCTCCTACGTTGTTGTGAAAGAGAAACAAAACCAAATAAGAGACCAGAGCACCTTTGCAATAGATGCAGTTATATGGTCAAACATCTGTGGATACTTAAATACTACACCCATATCTTGTCTTATTTCAAAATCATGGCCGTTAATCTGATGCAACAACAGGCACACTCTACTGGGAAGGCTTCCCAAAAGATTGCTGCAGGAATTGCTCCCATTCAGCCACAACCACATCAGTGAGTTTCAACACCGATGTTAGATGATAAGATCTGACTTGTGGTCAGTATTCTAGTTTATCCCGAAGCTGATGGAAAAGGTTTAGGTCAGGGCTTTGTGCCATTCAAGTTCTTCCGCAACAAACCATTCATTTATGGGTGTTGCTTTATGCAGAGGAGCATTGTCACGTTCACTCAGGAAAGGGTCTGCCCCAAACTGTTGACCCCAAAAAAAGCCCTAGACCAGAATTATTCGAACCACATATTTTTGGTGTTACTTAGAACAGTTATTCTTCCTGTTTTCAGGGAAATGGATATGTGTCCATGCTTAGCACGGATATATTCAATGGCGGGGTGAAAAGCTGTCCAGTGATAATCATTAAAATACAAGGATAATGTTTTTTTTTCTTATGAAAAGTGACAAATAGTTGGCCAATCACTGCGTGAAGTGGGTGCGATTGTGAGATTGTTGTTTCGGACTCAGACATTGGAAAGGTTTTGGTGACGGGGGGGATAGGTGACTGCAGCAAACAGCAGTTTGGAGGGATATTGGCCTAAATCAAACCATGCACGGTTTATTTATTTATCCCCACATCCTTCACAATCCCCCGAATTTCGTCTGCTCTCCACCCACACTTCTGTTCTCACTTTTCTTTCACTTTGTCTCTTCATCACTTGCCACTCTCCCTGATCTTCCTCATTCCTTCCTTGTTTCTTCACCAGGTTGAGTTCAACAGCGTCAGGTTCAGACAGTCTGTTCGGACCACCGTTGGAATCGGCCTTCAAGTCCAAAAGCTTTGATGGTCGGGAACAACTCAGAGAGCAGAGCGCTTTTGGTGCCTCTGAATGTAAGAATTTAATTTATATTTTCATTGTCCTGTTCATATTAACACCGTGTTAGCCCAAATACAAGACAGTCACCCCTTTTTCAGCAGCTGTTTTTGATTAAAGTAAACTGTCAGACTAGTCCAGTTGGGAAGTGTCCCTGGAATAAAAAAAATCCTTTCCGTAGCTTTTACAGGTTTTTTCTCACACACTCTTGATGATGATTTTGATATTAACTTTAAAACTTTCATGGTAATTATAAACAAAAACCCAAAACACAGGAAACAACAGTCAGGCCCCCCTCCCCGATGCACCCACAGAAATACGATTTCAAAACAAAAAAGATACAATTGTTCAAGCATGCCCAGATAATCTGGATCTCCACGTAAATATCCGTATATTGTCACAGTATGATTTAAAGGTAGATCAAATAAACTGTATACTATGCCATATTCCAGACAGGTTCATAAATCAACATACACTTCTTAGTTGCTTTCTAATACAAACAGTAAATGGATCCCAAATCTTGGGTCACATTTTAAAACAAGGAGGAGAGGTTGATTTATATTCTCTGAAAATAAACTTTACTCATACAACACGTTAAGGCTCTCATATGGCAGTTCTAAAACAGTACGTATACAGTCTGGGTCATTTTTTCCCCCAATAATTATACGTTAATTAAATATTTCCTCCCAAGCCAAGAAAAGATTAGTCTGATCTTTTGAAATGTGCTAACTGGCATTGATGCAACAGTCTTTAATCCCAAGGCTCAACAGATAACCCAGAACTAGTTTCCTTAGCCTCCCTTAGATGACTGGAACAGAATCAGGTGTTTACAGGTAGGGATGTGAGGGATGCGGTCATAGGAACAGTGTTGGAGGAGGTAATGTGTCAAACTGAATCAGAGACTTCTTAATATAGTTTCTAACTGTCGGGAGACAAAATAATCGACTATTGGAGTGACCACATTTAGGCTGTAGCTGGCTTAAAGCGGCAACATTTCCTTTTGATAAAGACGTCTCTGAGCGTGATCCTTCAGATTGTCTTTTTGAGGGTTTTTGGAACCGGCTTTATTCACAGAGAACACATGCTTTTGTGAATTTAAATGTATAGTCCTCGGGTATAATGCGACCCCACTATTTCAAATGTACTATCCAGAAATACGTATGTTACTGTATTTTGGTCATTAGGGTTCATTGACGTTGATGCTGTGTTTTATTGTTTTAATTAGTTCTTTTCCACTTGTATTGATCACTTCTAATTTTCTGCCCTGTAATGTGTTTGATGTGTGTGTCAGATGCTGCCTTCTCGTCCGACTCCTCCTCTCCAGAGAACGTCGAAGACTCTGGCCTGGACTCCCCTTCCCATCAGCCCCTTGGTCCCTCCCCTGAGCCGGTGGGTTGGGCGGCTTGGCCTCCTGTGTCCCAGAGTAAAGAGCAGACGCAAACACTGGGACGGCCCACTGACCCTTTCCTCTCTGCTTTCCGTGACCCCTCCCCTGGTCGGAGTCCTCAACCTCAGGACGCCCCTGCCAGTGTCTGGAACGTCGCCTCGTCACGTCCCTCTCGTGTCCCACCAGATATGGACCCCTCATCTATACGGTTCCCTGCTTTCTCCCAGTCCCTCCCCCCGCCTGAGATGGAGTCGTCTGTGTGGAACTGCAAACACATCCCCCCTGAGGACCCCTTCCTCACTGCGTTTGAGAGGACTGTCGCCCAGGAGACTTTAAACCTGTCTGATGCTTGGTCGCGCCCACCGCCTCGCCCAACTCGGGAGGGCAGGGGGATGGAGGTGCGAGGGGATCCTTTCTCCATCGCCCTCGTTGACACACAGACACTCCCAACCTCCTTCTCCTCCTCCTCTTCTTCCTCTAATCGTAAAGACAGAGACAGGAAACGAGACCAGAGCCTCCCGCCTCCTGTTATTTCTGATGACCCTTTTGCGATCACGATGATTGGCAGCCCAACGCACCAGTCAACGCTGGCTGCAGCAGCTGGGTTAATCCCTCCACACAGTAGCAGCAGCAGCAGCAGCAACAACAGCAGCAGCGGTGGTGGTGGCGGCTCTACCAATAGCAATAGGCTGGTACTTGATGCTAATTCAAGCTGTTTGCCCACAGCTCAACCCAAGAAGGAGCTGATGCACTGGAACTCTGTCCACAACCCGTTTAGTGAAAGTGTCTCTGGAGGGCTGAGCAGCTCCAAAACACAGGAAGGAGGAGGGAAAGGAGAAGGAGGAGGAGGAGAGAGGAGGAAACATCGATCATCAGAAAGTGAGCCACGCAGGAACGCCCCTCCTCTCACGAGGCATTCAGGACCACAGGAGGATCTCTGCTTTTCAACAGATAAAGATCAAGACTGCCTGGACCTGAACACTCCAATATCATGTAGCATCGCCTCGCACAAGGGTACTGATTTCTTTCTCTGCAAGAGTAGACATTACTACTAAAAAAAAAAGAATAAACTATGAAAATACGGCACAAGCAAGAGTGAGATACAACAGTAAATAATACGATGAAATAAAAAGAAAACACATTCACAGGAGGTCCTTAGCTGTCATTAAATTCATCTTCCATCTTCCTTTAATCTAAAATAGTCATTAGATGCTTTCTACTTAACAAATGAGAAAAACACTCATCCATCATCAATAATTTACTCTTTTCACATAATTATGGAGGCTGAAATCAAACAAACCACAATAACTTTAGTATTTTAGATCTACTGCCCTAACAAACATGAACCATAATTATGTAATGATAATTCTGATTTCTAATAATAGCACAGCTCTGCATTGAAACAGCCTTTTTTAATTAGTCAACATGAAGTTTAATCTTTCCATTAGGGGCCTGTCTGTTCAGTCGTTCATTAAAGGGCTTATTCAGCTAAATCTTTTTTTTAGTTGATTAAATAGCTGCAAGGATTTAAAAAAAAATGCATTTTACCTGGAAGTTGACAGACACTATTAGCTACGATGGTTTTATGTTATTAGTCAATTGATGCTCTAATAATCACGTGCTGTCAAGGTGAGGATGATGGACTGATGTTGGAGCTGAAGCGATTGTTTGGTTCATCAGTCAGTCGAAAGAAACTATTTAGATAATTGATTAATCATTTAAGTAAGTTTATCAAGCAAAAATGCCAAAAATGACCTGGTTCTGCCTTTTATGTGAGGATTCACTGTTTTTCTGTCTTGGGGAATGGAAAAGATATCTTTGCATTTTGGACAATGATGATTTGAAGCTATCCCCTAGGGCTTCAGGACATTGTGATTGTTTTCACTATAATCTGAAATTTGTAAACCAAATGATTAATCAGTTAATAGATAATCATTAGTTGCAGCTCTAACTGAATTTATTTAGGTTTAGAGGTATACTAATATATATATCTAAAAAAAATACCTTTTCATCAGAAATGCTTAAATCTAGATCCTTTTTTCAGTAGAGATGTAATAATTGCTTCAAAGTTGTTACACTCTATAAAGGTTAAAAACTCTAACTGTAAAAAAACTAAAATATTTACACTGATGACCTCTTGTAGCCTCCAACCATCAGGTAAAATTCACATTATGTCATAAATTCATACAAATTAACGAAATGTCGCTCTTATTAGTGAGTCCAAGTGAGGCAGGATTTGTGTTTTGGTTCTTTCTAAATAAAAAGGAAAATGTCTGAAGGATGCTAAATCCATCAATTAATCCAATACAAATAAAATGTTATTTGGTTTTTGCGCCAGCTTGTACTTGGCGGCGCATCTCGTTCAGCTCGTCTCTGGCTGTTCTGAACACGACTTGTGACTTATTTTAGAATCTGTCTGTCTCTTTATAATCTTGTTTCATTGTGTGATTTCAGATTTGGCTTTTAGTCACTTTGTGTGTCTGTGTGTTTTGTAGGGTCCAAGCACAACTTCAGACAGGACAAAGCTGAAGTGGTCGCAGCTGCTCCTCCCAGAGCGACCCGAGCCAAGAGGACTTCAAGCCGACTCAGCGGCTGTGAGAGAGTGAGTAAACAGCTCAGCTCATTTAATGAATTCATATTCTCTAAATATAACATTCACTCTAAAACTCTGCAGTCGAAAACTAAAACATTCCTGAGTGGAAGACGAAATGAAACCACTTCTTTCAGTCTAACAAACACCAATATAATTCCCTTATATCACTGTAAATATAACCATATCAGTGTAAACTGTGTAAAAGATAACCCATCTACATGATGATGGTACCAATACTTCCACTACTTTTCTTTCAGTCTCGATCTCTGTGCTCCTCCCCGCTGCCGGAGCCCAGCCCTTCCCTCACCTCGTCTTCCTCCTCCAGCCCCAGTGAGTGGGGGCCTCAGACAAGGGACAGCGACTGGGGGGGTCAGAACCGTGCGCCCAGTCCTGCCAGGGTAGGACAAGCCTCGCCGCTGCCCTACCAGCACCAGGACCACCAACAAAGACAGTGTAAGCCTCAGCATGTGAATAAAGTTACACTCCAGGATGGATGATTTCTGTTAAAGTGAGCATTCAGCAGCAAGAGCCACAGATATACGAAAAAATGCTTATTCTCGTCCTTGCAGAGACTTAGATGAATTTGTCCCTCTCATCTAACACTCAGCAACAAAGCAAATGTATTTTTAAGTATTTCAAAAGTATTTCCCAAATTTGGAACTGTTCAACATGACTGAATTCAGGTAAATCTCACTAACTTAACAGCAGAATTATAACATTTGTTCTCCACAGTGCACCTGTCGCGAGGACCCAGTCCCATTTCCCTCAGCACCCAGGAGGCCTGGCCGGTGGCCGCAGCCATAACAGAATATATCAATGCCTACTTCAAAGGTGGACAGCACAACCGGTCAGCATGATGATACTTCTTTTTAAAGATCACAAATCTCGCTTCTCATTAAGGGGAACTCCTTGGATTTTAAACATCAAAATGCGTTTACAGGTCTGAATTGCATCAAGTGATGTGACTTGAGTCGGCATCTGTCGTGGCTCAAAACTGTAAGTGTAAAAATGAAAGCAAATCTGGGGTGTGGAGTTAAAAAGAAGTGAGCTTACAAGACCTGTGTAGCTCCTCATCTCCGCCTGAGGCTAGCAGCTCGAGGCTACATAAGCAAACTCCAACCGAACTGTCAGAAGTGGTGTTGCAGTGTTGGTAATGTAGGCAGCGGATTTTGACAAGGAAGAAGAGCATCTGGTTTTGCTGCATTGATCTTGATCTTGTTTTTTTTGTCCATCGTGATTCTGACAATGTTAAAGGAGTGCGTTGCTGATCAGTGGAGTACACTTTTTAAGGAGCACTCGGCTGATTTAGTATTGGACTTTCATAAAAACTGAGGAGCTTGGGAAAGGCAGACTCTGGGGGGAAAATAGGTTTTGGTAATCACCCACGCCGTTCAAACTGCATGCTCCTAGTTTGTAACGCAAGTTTTTTTATGTTCAAAAAAAAGTTGGAAGTTTTGAGATAACCCTGATGACATCATCAAGGGTAAACTGATGTTCCCCTTTAATGTTTAATTGTTGGGAGCTTGTTAACGGAGTCGCACAGCAGTTAAAAATGTTTATTGTATTGTTTCCTTCTTTCTCCAGCTGTCTTGTGAAGATCACAGGTGACCTGACGATGTCCTTCCCTGCTGGCATCATCCGGATTTTCACAGCCAACCCAAATGTTCCCGTACTCAGCTTCAGACTTGTCAACGTCTCAAGGATTGATCACTTCCTGCCAAATCAAAAGCTGCTCTTCAGGTCCGCCGCCGTCTGCATTTTGACTCACAACCGTGTTTCTGACTGTAATGCCATCCTCACGTCCTGTCTCTGTGTCTCTGCAGTGATCCATCTCAGAGCGACCCAGACACCAGAGACTTCTGGTTCAACATGCAGGCTCTGCAGCTCTACCTGCAGAGAGAGGCTGAACTCAACCCTCAGGCCTCGTACTACAACGTCGGCCTGCTCAAGTATCAGGTCAGAAATTTAAAAATCATAATTAGCATTCTCCATTAATTTTTTTATTGTCTTTTAGCTTATTTGGGCCATTTTAATACAATTTCCCCACATCAGTTGCACACTTTGAATACTGACTAGTGCAGTGCCCGTTTGGAGCGGACTAATTGATTGGCTCTCGGTTGTGCTGCTTGCAGCATTTTCGAAAACTGTTCATTTGATTGACTTCACACTCGACGCTGCACTCACTTGGGTCCTCGGCAAAACATCTGCCAAGTGTGAAGTCGATTGGATAAACCGTAAACAGAGATTCCTTCCTTTATTGTTAGATGAAGCTGCTACAGCGCCACCCATCAGCCAAATGGCACCAAATCTGGCATGGCCACTCAGACATCATATCTACATGTTAGAATAGCAAAAAGCATTTAAAAAAAAAAAAAGACATTTTGATGCCTTCACACCAGAGACAGTGTTTTGGGGTTGTCCGTCCAGGAACCCCTGGAGGGATTTACTTCAAATTTGGCACAACTACACACTTGGACTCAAGGACTCTATGTATTTCCCTCTTGATTGGAAATGTGTTGAACATGCTAAACTTACATAGTAAAGTTCTTTGGAAATTATCAGGAATTTAGAGACCCTTAAAACAAAGCGTCAATAGATTTTGTAAGTCCCATTTCCTTAGTTGACTTTTTCAGTTTAATATGACCTGAAGACTGATAAAATGAACTTCAAAAGTCTCCATTGTTTCCTCAGGTGTCGTCTCAGGACCCGGGTCGGGCTCCCCTCCTGCTGTCCGCAGAGTGTCAGCGCAGTGGCACTGTGACCCGGGTGTCCCTGGATTACCACTGCTGCCCCGCCACTGCACCCTCCACTCAGCTCGCTGCTGTCCAGGTGCTGCTGCCACTAGACCACACTGCCACAGACCTGCAGTGCCAGCCGCCTGCCTCCTGGTGAGTGAGGTTGTGTTAATGGAGGGAAGAATTCTTGAATTATGTATTTTAATATTATGCACTTTGGGGCATTCTTTTAATTAGTGATTAATCTGTTAATAATTGTATTGATTAATCGCTTGTTCTATAAATTCCTATTTCCCAGAGACCATCTTTTATGTGACCAACAGTCTAAAACCCAAGGATATTCAGTGTAGTATCAAGGAAGAGTAAGAAAATAAAATGTGAAATAATGTTAAATGGTTTTTAAATTAGTTAATTAAATTAAAATAACTAGTGCTGAAATATAAGTCAATGAATCCGTTAATAACAGAACATTTTGATAACAGCTTAATAAGTTACTTCATCCAGCAACAAGACTTTTTACACGTTCACAATAACAATACTAACATGCTGATGTTTGACAGGTACAATGGACCTTTTTCACAGCAGACATTTTGACGTCATCGTAGGAAAAACACACATGGAATTGATAACATAAACAATGGCCCAGTTCCATTAAGTGTCCCAGAAAGATATTCTAGTGGGCCAACATGCACAACACCAGGTCCTCCCCTGAGAGGAGTGCAGAACATCATTAATGTTAATAAATACACCTGTGCTTTTCCTAATATGACGTCACAATAACTGCCATGAAAAAGCTCTTTCTTCATCATCGTACTCGCTAATCAGCACACACAGAACACCTGAGGCAGATGGGAATGTCATTAGTTTTGCAGGTCATGAACCAAAGTATTTGACAAATTAAAATAACCTGCTGATGGCGCCAGAGATAAAAGCTAGAGGATCATCAAAGTTATAACCAAATTTCATGGCAGGTCAAAGATAGTTTTTCACTATTTATATTATTTCACTCAAAACCACAAATGTCAAAACTGTGATGGCGCTAGAGGAAAAGTCAGAGAATCACCAAAGTCATGAGGATTCATCCTCAGGGGAACATGAATGTCAGAACCACATTTTAATCCATTTAATAGTTAACAAATAGTTTAATAGTTTTAATAGTAATTTAATCAACCAGTATTTCCATCCGGAGCGCTCTCTGTTTTTGTTGTCTGTGTTTGTTATCTGTTATCATGTAAACTGACATTTTACCATACATATAAACGATTAATAGCATAAAATAATAAGCAGAGTATAGCAAAGATTCTTGTTGTTGGTCTTGAGTACCCACTGATTATCACTGGTTACATGTCATATAAGAATTTGAGCATGACTGTGATGATAACGGTGGAGAATATAAGAATCAGTTTCGGCCTCGCTGACTATTTATTTCCCTCTGCAGGAACGCTGAGGAAAGGCGGCTGCTGTGGAAACTCCCCAACCTCTCTCCGACCAATCACAGCAAAGGTCAGAGCTCTGCTGCTGCTCTCTGTTTTACCTCTTTGCTTTCTTTTACGCGTCATTGAACAAGGAAAGTATAATACCAAAATGCTGGAAGCAAGGAGAGAAAAACGTACACACAAAGATCCACAAATTCGCACCGTGGCGTCTGACTGACTTGATTTGTGTTCATCATAAGCTGCCATCTGATTCTTATATTTACCTCCTCATTAAAAGTAGTGTCAGTGTTCTACTTCATTGCCTTCGTGTCGGGTTACCATCTCCAAATTGTGTCAGACAAATGAAGTAATTAAGATCTCTGTACTTCACATCCTCCTCTTTTTAAAAAGCTAAAGTCTGAAGGCGTCCCGATACCTTTTAACAGCAGCATTAGCGTTTGAGCGTAGCAGCTGCTCTCATTATCTGACACAAAGACGAGCATAAAATGTTCCTCTTCTATTTTGTGTCAAATTGATTGTTGCTCATATTTCAAGACGTGAATGGTGCACAGATGAGACGGCACATAAAATAAATCTTTCAAGGCTCTTATTTAAGATGGGAAAGTCTAAAATTAATCAAACTGCAGCTTGAGGTTTCCTTCACCTGCGTGCTTCTTTGTACCAGACACCCACATTTCTTCTTTTTATTTTCTTCTTTTTTTCATCTAATGATATATTATTACCTCTGTGTGAAGCTGCGGGCTGGGAGAACAGAGAAAAAAGACTATTCATAGTCGTCAGTGATGGATGGGGTGTTCAAATGTTTATAGTTGGAAGACTTCTCTGGTTTATGAGCCAATGACAAAGCACTGAAAGGTCACCATAACTCCTCCCTGTTCCTTATGAAAAATGCAGTTTTCCTGCATGTTTCTTTACTGCTAAACTGTTCAGCGTGCTGCTTTACGTGAATAATGTCTCGCAGTGTTGAGTCAGTGTTTCAATTATTTTACTGGGCACCTTGTAAACCGTGTTGGGGAAGACATTTCTCAGACTGATGATGGCTGATGAGAACATCCTAACTCTCTCATACGCTTTTCTACCCATACTGTAATAAATCTATGAAGAGGTCAAAAGATGATACAACTTTTAGGTTGAAATCTAAAACCGAGTTACTCAACAGCATTTACATGCTCATTTTTCAGTGTGAAGCAGGGTCTTAACTAATGCAGGCTGCTTTCCAACTGTCAAATATAATATAGATGTCTTAACGTCCGATTACTTTTTGTCTGGCGTCCCCCACAGCACTAACGAATGGTACCCCTTTATCGTAGCCCGTCAATACAACGTGCTGGCTACATTGAATTAGTACCGTAATAATAATAAACTGTATTTATACAGCTCTTTTCAAAACAAAGTTACGCTGCCCTATCTCTAAGGGAGACTCCAGCCACCCTCCTGAGAAAGCCCATTTCGGCCGCTTGTACCCGCAACCTTGTTCGTTCGATCATGACCCAGCTTTCATGACCATAGGTGAGGGTAGGAATAAAGATTGACCGGTAGATCGAAGGCTTTGCCTTCCGGCTCAGCTCTTTTTTCGTCACAACGGTGCGGTAGAGCGACTGCAACACCGCCCCCGCTGCTCCCATTCTCCGGCCAAACTCACTCTCCATCGTCCCCTCACTCGTGAACATGATCCCGAGGTACTTGAACTCCTTCTCTTGGGGGAAGCTGCTTGTTTATGATCATTACGATAATTAGTATTGTAAAAAGAAATGACTGTATTTATGATTTTTATCAGCGCTGTGAAGTCATGTGTCTCCTCGTATCTGTGTCTCTCTGTCTGCCGGCGTTGTCCCAGGCTCAGGGACTCTGTGTGCCAGCTGGCAGTGCCTGGAGGTCCCCCGCGGCCCTCCACCCAGTCTGGCTGTTCAGTTTGTGGGCTCCGGGGCCTCGCTGTCGGGTATGAACGTGGAGCTGGTGGGGAGCCGCTACCGCATGTCGCTGGTCAAGAAGAGATTTGCTACAGGTGACAGTGAACTCTCACACTTGTATACATATGACATTATTTATAATATCAACTTTGACCGTAGAACTTATGGAAACTGATGATAGAAGTGAGATGTACCTTTATGTCAGTCTGGTCCTCGTCAGGGCAACAAAATCACCGCGGACCTTAAAGACAGTCGTATGTGTTTTCACTGTATGTAGTAGTACCAATTGTTGATTTTAATTATTTTGGTTTAATATGGATCAACAATTTCAAACATTTGTTGTCTCCAGCTTCAGAAATGGGTGGATTTGCTGCTTTTTTTCAGTTTTACTTTGAATATCTTTGGATTTAGGCAGGATGTCTAATGATTTAAACGACTTCAAAAGCATTACAATCTTTTGCTTCTTTTCAATATGTATATTTGTCCAGAGACACTATAAAAACTATACTTTGACTTTTTATAAAAACATCCAGGACATCACATGACATACTATTCTATTACATACGATACTACGACTTTCCTGCACATACCCAGTTAGGAGTTGGTCAGATAAAAACAATGTTAAGACGTCACGTTGAACACAGGGTAATTATGAGCAATTCTCACTATTTACTTTTATTTAATTGTAACTTATTATGGCTACAAAGTGCTTGCACTACAGAAACAGTTGCATTGGAACAAAAATGTATACTTAATCAACTGTGTATGAGTCCTCAGGCCATCATCAGATACAATTAGTACAATTGATCAACATGAAAGATTTTCTTATTTTTTTAATTAATTGAGAAAATAATAGAAACAATAAAACATAATGAAAATAATTAGCTGCAGCCCTAAACATAACACTCACTTTGTAGTTGGGTAACATGTCGTTGTCCTGTATGGAGTTAATAGGAAAACCTTCAGTTATTAAAGTAGTTGAATGTGCATTAGTTAATATAAATAATAAGCATATGAAACCAGGTTACAACACATTAAGAGACTTGTAAAAAATATATATAAACTATGAAGTCATTTGATTAGTTGTGACTTATTAGATGTTTATTTTTGTAATTAAAAGATGTTAATTCTGAGCTCACTTTGTGCATAGAGAGAAGTGATAAGAAATTAAGGGGAAGGTTTTATCAAACAATATTCTCTGTTGGTTATTTACTAAACAATGAAGTTTCTGGACGTTTTGGTTTTGCACATACCGTCTGTGTCCTTTACGTTGAGGCTTCTTTTGGTTGTGCATTGATCTCCCGTCCTCTGTTTTACAGGGAAGTACATGGCCGGCTGCTCCTTGTGAATCGTGTAAAATCCATGCAGGTGCAGAGAACTTTGCACTTTTTCTGAGTCGAGGGCCGGACCGAAGGAGATGATTGGTGGGCAGACGTTAAATCTGAAGAACGGCTCAGCCTTGAAGAACGACGTGCACTTACTTCTGACATTGTCCTGCTGTTTTAGGACCAAGCCTTTTCTTCTTCTTTTCCTCTAATTTAAGTTGTGTGTGTGTGTTGCCGTCATCCTGCCTTTAGCAGGAGGAAAGCTCTTTTCTATTGAATCTCCTCTGATCAAAAGATCTGCAGACAGAGCTGGATGTCACAACTTTTCTTGAATTATCAAGGAAAGGAAAATTAAGTTAATGTGGAACTGAGTTGCAATGGACACTGATTTTTAAATTATGTAAATACTGTATGGAAGAAATCTCTGGAGCAACTTAAAGGATCAAAACGAGTCACTTGCGAGCAAAGATCTTCTACCAAACTTAGGAAAAGAAATGTTTGTAAATCTGATGTTCGGTCAAAATAGAGGTTTTGTGATGTTGATGTTTGATAAAAAATAAATGTGCTCAAACGTTTTGGTTTACACCAATTTATTACACATTGTGACCAAGTACAAAATACAGCTGAACTATGCAGTTTATTACAGACCATCATCCGTCCTTAGGATAGTTAAAGTGTAGTCAAGAACAGGTTTAAAAATGCACAAAAATAAGGGTTCAGTATACTTGTAAGAAGAACCAAATCTAGTTCAATAAAAAATAATCCTCCGCCAAAAATCTAAAACAGTCTTACAAAACATTACAAAGTACGCACAGAAATTACTTTTTTTTTCTCGAAGCACTTGAAGGCAAATTACCGTGACAGGCACAAGTTACAAAAAGCCTTAAATAACTCAAGCTCAAGGATTCTCATCGCTACAACAAAATCATCCAAGGGGAAGAAAAGAAATCAACCAAACCAATTTCAACACAAAGCTGATGTCAATCAAAACAGAATAGTTCATATAAATAGAAATTTCTCTTGTGACAGTTTAATAGCGTATTTGGGCGCAATAACGCCACAGTAACAACTGAATTTCGTACATTGAACGATTGAGATTGGAAACAAAATTACCACACACACACGTCAGTCTAATCAATTACACATCAAAGCCTTTTCTTCTGATATAATGTGACCAACCGAGTACAGTTTGAGGAGAGATCAGGCAAAGACTGAAGGCCACAGAGCACACACTGTCTAGATCATACAAAGATATATTTATATATATATATATATATAATTTATTATGGACAAACTCCCCAAATAACACACTGTATTTTTCTATCTAATTCAAACAGAACATAAGACTTTAATCTGAGTAACAGCATGAGGTCAAAGTATCTGTAGTTGGGGAGCGTGTGCCGGCTCAGATGCCAACGAGATCATCTTTCTGTGTAGGAGTTTTGGTTTTACAGGTCCATCGCTCTAACGTGTTTTCTCTTTCAGATAAAAATGTACAACCACTTTTTTTTAAATATATTTTTAAATCAAGAAATGAAACTCAATGAGACGGACCAGATTCCAGTTTCGGTTTTAACAGCCCATCTCCGTTAAGTCTGGATTAATTCCCAACTGTGTGGCGGCTGAGTGAACAAACACAGGTCTGCACATACGAGTCACCTAATTAGGATGAGCTTGCAACCGTACAGCACACAAGAGGATTGAAGCCATTTGTGGAGAACTATTTACATGAAAGGAAACAGGAATGGGAGACAAAAAATATGATAGTGGCTACATTTCTTTTTTTTAGTTTAATACTTGCCTCATGTCATCTGAGCCGAACAGCATAGAAATCTATTGAGGTAAACAAACCAACATCTTACACAGCCAGGGTAACGTACGAGTCCCCTGCCTTCCTGACTATGAGGCCTACAGAGCCATGACTGTGGCTAAGCTGGTGGGAACGACTGAAGAAAAGGTCCTTTGGGTCAGTAGAATGCATGTTGTTGTTTTTTTTTTTTTGTGTGTGTGTGTTTGCTGCGAGCTGCAGCCAGAGGCAACAAGGAGTATACACACCTAATCAATGTTAAAGGTGCTTTGAATGTCTGAGGTTTGGAGACGATACATTCATACTGCGGTAGAGGCACAGCTGAGGGACAGATAGACATCTGTAGTGGTGGTTTCAAGGTTAGCAATCTAAGGCACTCAAATGACACTATGGCACAGCTAGTTAAGATTTAAAGAAAAAAAAAACGAGAAGAAGAATCACAAACACCACACACCACCACTCAAGGTTACACATCCAATGAAAAGGTACTGCACAAAGTCATTCACAGTTGCAACAAAAATGGAAAGAAAATCAGACCTGTGTACACCCCTGTGAGTAAAAAAACCAAAACAAATGATGTGCCTGAGCTTCCTGGGTGAAAGCTCACTGCCCTTAGAAACACAAGTGAGGGGAGGACTGACATTGCTACCTTCTCTATGTACATTGCACACACTGACTGCAGAAGGACGCAGTGTGCTCGGCCCCAAAAGCCGCTGCGTCCTAAAGAAGCCACTTTAGGGAGAGATGCTGGTCCTTGTGGCTTTCAGTCGGGCACTGTGCGGGCTCGACTCACATCTCTTGCAGAGGGTGACTGATTTCAATCCTCTCTCTCTTTACAGCTGGTTCAGTTGGCCCTCTGGACACGTCAGCATCACTGCCCAGGTCACTCATGTCATCTGAGAAGGATGCATCTAGTGCCACAGGGAGAGAGGGAGGGATTGTTAAAAAATAGTTTAGTTTCATGTCAACTGTGACCCTAAAAACAGTCCGACAACTGAAGCAGGAGGTGGCTTTAAATCTACCCCCACGATATAAACTGGTCAATATTTATAAGGATTAATTTAATAAGGATTTAACGTTAAGCATTTTGTTCGCAACACGACACCTTACAGATTAATGTTTCTCCGTATCTTTCTTATTGTCAACAAATGCTATGAAAAAAACTAAATCATTTACAAATCCGTTTCTTACTATTGACTGTCTTCCTCACCACTGTGGCTCTCAGCCGCGAGCCCATTTGTTCCTACTGAAATGTGAATTGTTTAGCCCTTTAATGGTCCAACCCACAGTTTCTTTGGACATTTACAACAGAAATATTTTTTTCCTCCAACTGTCAAATGTTGTTTTATTGTGTGATTTACTATGACTTTCTTTTTTTTACTTATGACATACTATACCATGACTTTATTTTATTTTTATGACATACTATACTCATGGTTCCTGCACATTTTCCATTTCAAAATTCCTGACATTTTCAGACTTCTCGGAGGATTTTAGTACAGTATATACTATAATTTAATATAATATAATAAAATAATAAAAAACTGTCAAAATATAATCCAAAAATGTATAAATCATTCATAGGAGAGCCTTTATAAAGCAGTCATAGCATAATTTCTTTAATACTATGACTTTTTTTGTACTTGTCATATATACAGTATATACTAACTATACTATTGTTTTTTTTAGTCTTACCTTTTTCCATGAGTGATGGCATCATTGAGGTCAGGTCACTGAACTGTGATTAAAAAGATCAGAGAGAATTAGCCAACAAAACAACTTTGAACATAATTTATTTCATAAATAATCATTGTCAAAGTGTTTTGAGCAATAAGCCATTTCAAAAAACTTCTTTATTACCTCTCCCATAACAGCAATAGGAGTTTCTCCGGTTGCTTGAGCCACACGGTGTTCCACCAGGTAAAACATGTACTCGTCATACAGCAAGCGAATCAGATGGAAAGAGCCAAAACTGGCTGCACTACGCAGGGTCAGGTCTCTGATCACCATGGAGCTACAGGAAACAGAGAGAGGAAAAGCAGATTATATATAAAATTCTGTTTTTATTAGTTATTTTAAGCAAAGTGTGACTGTTACCCCCCCTCATACCTGTAGAAGGACCATTTGAGTAGGAACTGGCGTGCAGCTTTGGGGAAGCTGGGGCTTCCCTGGTGAGGCTTCAGGACCTGTGAGACCACATTGTCAAGCCAGGTAGCCCACTGGTCTAGAGAGCTCTGCTGTTGCAGGGTGACCTTAAAGTCCTGCTCCAGACGCTGAACTACACTCTCGTCACACTGACACACCCATGACGCCTGCTCCTGTTAGACACAACAAACACAACCAACCACATTGAGCAAGAAACCACAACGCACAGCGAGAGACGGAAAATACGGCGAGAGAGTCGACACTCTGACATTAAAACAAAGAAGAAGCTGTTAGATGTGTTTACCTGGACATTGGCAAAGTCCACTCGGTTGAGGTCAGAGAGCATCTGGTTGATCTGGGAGGTGTTCTGGAGGACGGCACGGGCCGCTTGGGCCAGATGGTTCAGACTGGTATAACGTCTGAGTGTCTGGGCAAATGCACTGACCACCGCAACCTACACCACAGAGACAGATATATATCCTGACATTTTATGCCACTGTTCTGTGCTAGTTATAAGTTATTTATAACACACAGAGTCATTGGCAAAGAAAAATCTTAGATCTCAGGCTCCCTCCAACAATCCTCTTTAAATATGTATAAAAACAAATGTAAAAACTGAGAATCTAAGACAAAGTTCAAACTTCTGGCACAGACGAGTTTCCTGTGTGACTGGAAAGAGCAAACATTTATACTGTACATCCATAAGACTTATTCCATGGTATACATCTTATTCTATATACTGCATCTACATAAAGTTGAATACTCTTTAATGCGTAGATCTAATCATTAAGTTCAACGTCACTGAAGAAGCGGCGGGGACTGTGCACAGTAACATATGACACTAGTGGATGACAAACCAGCCACATGAGATGATAATAGGTAACTGTAAAGGCCAGAGGTGTTTCTTTTCTTGTTACCTTAGTGCGGATAATCTCTTGAGGAAAGTTGGTCATGGCGTTGGTCAGCCAGCCCTCCAGACTCTTGGCAAAGTTACGGATGGCCTGAGTGAGAGTGCCTGAAGAAAGAGAACAGCCCCTTATAACCCTCAAATGTTTTATTAAACACCTCATCATTTGTGCTTACACATTACTTTAACGGCACAGTTGATACCTCAATATTTGACTGTTGTTACCATGACATTAATAAAATCCTGTTTACAACCCAGCTACAGAAAAAGAGACTCCTTTAACTATGTTACGTTAAAGGTAAAATATGCTTATGCAACCTTGTTACTTTCATTTGCATTGCAACTGTTAACAGTTCGATGTTGCCCCACAAGGTGGAAAAAAAACAGCCTGGATTACAGACTGTCACATTTAACTACTACTAAAGTGAGGTGACTGTGGAGTTCTGGGTCCACAGACAGCACGTGCAAAAGTCTCAGTACATTGTTTCTTATTCAAATCATAATGAATAAAAAAATATCAATAGTACTTACTGGGAACAGGACGCAGCACATCAGGGATGAGGATCTCTACCAGAGCCTGGTAGAGGATATGGTCACAGCTCCTCATCCATAATCTGATTGGTTCATATTTACACAGAGCCACCAGCTTCTCTCTGGGGATCACGCCCTCCAGGTCATCATCACTACACAGATGGAGGGGGGGAAAATACATATGCCCAAATTATACATACTGCTGCCTTTCAAATAAAACTCACTCACTCAGATAAAAAGGTTAAAAATTTAAAATGGAAGACTTCATTTAGCTCAAACATCACACTTCATGTAAGTAGTAGTATTTTTCAACATTGAAGCCTCAACTCTTCCTGTACCCCACCTGTTAGGGATGGTGGTATTTCCGTCACTAGATGGCGGTGTTGAATACCAAAAGGTCTGCCAGAGTTTCTCAATGTAGTGGAACTGGAGGTTCATCACCACATCCAAAGTAGCCTGCAGGAGAGCAGCGAGGGAGGGAGGAAGAGAATGAGGGGGAGGGTGAAGAGGGAGGAAGGGGGGGACAAAACATACAAAGCTGAACCATGGCAACCAGACACACAACAAAGTTTCTACAGGCAGGCAAGCAGCCTCTCGCTCACTCCAGGCCCTCCTGGTTAGACAATGAGCCAGCTCAAACACAGCTCCCTGCACATTAATCATCAGGAGGATCATAAAGGCCATGTTTAGGCTTCAGCTAGATGTTTTTTTTTTAGTTGATTTCACTCACTTATTTCTTTTTATCTGGTTTCCTTTTTAGAGCAGATTAGTCTCATAGATTTATGCATGCATTTGCATCCTTTTAGTGGTGAGGCGCTGACCTGAACTAACCCATGTGATTTCCTCTTTCCTGTTCATATGTATGAGGCTCTTAGAAAGCAGGGTATACTGCACACAAGTGAACACTACAAGAGTGGAAAGGAAGCAGCTGTAAGCCAATGATCTTTCATTTTAGATAGACTAGAGTTTTAGGGCTTGGTCAGAAAGAGTGTTAAGAGAGTTAACAGAAAAACTCTATTTCAACAAACACATGTCAGAGTAAAACATATAAAAATCACTCTGTAGAAGTTGTTGAGGACATTCACAAGAAGAAATTTAAGCCTGACTCATGAAGCAAAGGTCAAACTCTCCCGTTTTTGGTCTCAAACACTCCAGTATACCTCTGCGTTGAGCGTCTATTGAGTATGAGCGTATGATTCACACCGTACCCAGAGATTCTCTTCTTTCTTTATCTGGCAGGACACGCACTTGCTGCTGGATCTTGTTACACAGCAGTGTAGGCTTCAATCACATGATATGTTTTTGCTTCCTCTCCAGCCGTTGCCATGGCAACCTTGTTTACGGTTGCCCCAAGCAACAGGTCAAACACAGAACTCCAAAACAAAAAGGAGAATTCCCCATCCTCACTAAACAAGAGCGTTTTGCGCCACACAGGAAAAACAACTTGCCTTAAAAAAAACGTGTGGAGGAGGAATAACACATGCTCACATGCAGTCACACACAGGCGAGTGGCCTGCGGCAAAGATTCCCGAACCTTAACCCCTCACATCTGTGCACACACGAGATAACTGCTTAGGTTTATGGTGTGATTTATTACCCTCTTATTTAGAACTTTTATTAAACACCTTATTATTTGTACTTATCAATTTATTTAATGGCACAGCTGATAATTTTATATTTAGCTGTTGTTACCATGACATTAATTAATACATGCCTGACAAAAGAAATCCTTTAACTCCATCGAAGTAAAATGAGAAATAATGCGGTTTTATGTTAACAGATCACTGTTTGCTCACAAAAAAGTGAAATGAATAAACATTAAACACAGAGGCAATGAGAGCTGTGAGAGTGACAGAAATGCACCGGCAGACAAAGACAGGAGCCCATGTGCCTGTCCACAGACAAGGCAACACAAAGGCCCAAGGGGAGGCCACCACAAAGACACCAAGATGTCCACCCAGCGCGCTGAAAGGTTAATTGGCATGTCTTGAAAGCTGCACAGAGATGAAAAGACATCTGGAACAAAGGGAGCGTGGTGAGGCTGGACAAGGGGAGGGCAGGGATAATATGATAAAGCCAGAGCTTCGCTGCTTTAATCACAGCCTCTCTTCTGCATGTAAAAACCCCAAAATTTTAATGTTCAATATTAATTCTACTCTTCTCATTAGTCCGTTTCATCCTGGAGGGTTATTCTTCTGCCTATTCAAATGCATTGTCCTATCAAGAAACAACGAATTATGCCCTGGAACCTGTGAAATGTCATTACGCAATACATTGTTGCTTCATAACTCTTTCTCCATGCATTTTCCTCCAGTTCCTCCAGTTTGTCAAAGCTGGACACCTCTTGACTGCTGTAGGTTGTTTTCATTGTGCACACTTCAGATTTCAGGATGTGCATCTGCCCTTATGAAATCAATTCACCATGATAAGCTTAGTATATTAAGTTTGTTTCTTATTGTCAAGAAATCACACGAGGGACCTGGCAATTCAAGACTAACAGCGGATTAATGCAGATTCGGTGGTCATGAGAGTATTTAAAGCAGGGGGGAGTGCCTGTGGGATCGTCTCAAAATAAACTTCAGTGCCTTATTGTGGTGAATGAAGGAACTTTTTACATCACTTGAGGCAATACGGTTTCATACAACTTACATTACTACAAAAGAGGTGTCCGTGGAGTTCCCCTTCAAAAGCAGTTTCATTTATATTCACATTTCGATGTAGCTTCAGTTACAGACATATTCATAGAGCTGTACCTCGCAGTGGTCTCTGTAGAGTGTCTGCAGCTTCTTGATATCATTCATGTTGATGCGCTCAGGCAGAGGCTGGGTTCCCAAGTCAGGAGAGGGAAATGGAGGCAAGGTGTGAGACGTATCTGCATAAAGCAAAAATGTAGACAGGTGTCACTCATTTCAGACTGACACACATTCACTAATACATTCTGGACTCTGGAGACAAACTATATAAACCTGTATGGGTAAATCATATAGTGTCAACACAGAATCAAATGTCCTATAATTGTCTCAACAAACAGGAGGCCTGAGAGTTTCTTTTTCCAGTCCGACACTTATTACATGCGTTTCTAATTATTATTTGAGTAAAACCAACATGTGGCTAAATATGATTCAACTCTGTGATTTAATTGAGGGGAAAAAATCAAGTATAAAGTGGGGAACAGAAATAAGGCAGAACAAAGAAGAAGTGTTCAGAGGTTAAAGCACTGATCTTAAGTGTCAATCATTTGTAGACAAACAGTTGTCATGGCAACCACCCAGCCAGCTCCTGTCCATACCTATGTACTGCTGGTGGTGTTGGCTCTGAGCAGCCACTGATTGCTCTGGGGTGCTGTTACAGTGCTGAGAGCTACCGCACAGGCTGTCAGACATACCGTCGACCTTCTGTAGAGGTTTAAACCTATGCACAAAGTAGAAAGAAGACACAAGATATTTGTTAGCTGGGTTTTAAAAGGACAAAGGTAACAAAGGTCATCGGAAAGAAAAAGCCGTATTCTGACCAGCTGTACGTTGGCGAAGCACCACCTACTGTACCGGAGGTAGAGTTACTCCTATTCATTCTCCCTCGCTCATGTAAGCGGCTTGAACTTCAATTATTATTGCCAAAGACAACTTTCAGGTTACTGCTGTACATGTAAACGCACTGACTGACACACCCTGGAGTAAACTTCTACATCACTGCAGCAAGGTGAGAAGTTAAACCACCGAGGTAAGCAAATACAAGATTTACTCTTCGAACAGACACACATACATACAACATACGTACATAATAATATTAATAAAACATGAGTACATTATGTCAGCATTGAAAGCAGCCCTGTGACCCTCTAGAATACAAAGTTTGAAGATGGGTGAGGAAAAACATGACAAAGGGCAAAGGAAAGAGGTAAAGCACTTTTAGAGGAGATAAAGATAATGCAGCAGAGCAGTGGCGAGACAGTGAGGAAGCTTTCACAGGGTTCATAGCTTTACCATGGGACAAAACAACCCACAAAATGGCATGGGATGAACAGAAAATTGCTTTAAGTTGTGACAAATGTGACAGAGATCAAGATGAATAGAAAGGGTAAGTTAAAAATGACAGACAGGGGGAGAGTGCTGACCTCTGTTTCTGGTGGACAGGCTGCTGCCTCATGGCCATGTACTGGGTGTCTTCCTGCAGCCGGTTAAGTGGTGAGTCTGGCTTTACCCGGATGCCATAGTAATGATACTTTGAGTTGCCTCTGGAAAATTCATAAGAGAAAAGCCAGAAACCAATGAGGAGGAGAAGACTTGCCATCAGTGTAATCATCATCATTATCCTCTTCCATCAGCAAGTCTCCAATGTCTATAAGCATCATCATACTTGTCACATCTATAATGATTACATGATTACTGTTATCAGCATCAACAACTGCTTCCTGTTTGTACCTGGTGCCGAGGCGGCGGGTCCTCAAGCCCATGAAGACCGAGCGGATGAGCTTGCCGAAGGAGGCTGCGTTCACTGGATCTAGTTTCTGTTCCTGACAGTGCCGTAAATAATGGTTATACAGGGAGCACCGGGGCAGGCTCACTCCCTCCGCTGTCTCATAGTTGTCCAGCAGCCACTGCAGCTAAAAACACAAAGAAGACACAGTTGCATAAATCGGTGAGCCTCAATGAACAAACTCTGCTCTGTGAAAATCGCCTGGCCAGAAAATGAAGAGGAGCAGTGCAGCTTATTATCACATCAAAAGACAGATAACACACACTACACACACCCACCTGTTTTAGGAGGTTGTACACCAAAGAGACTATTGCACTCCAGCTGTGGCTGCTTAGGCCTTTATATTCTTGACTGAAGCAGTTTGTGAATGCAGGATAAAGAATGGCTGATTGAGTGAACACTCTAACATCTGAAGAGCTATTTTTTTTCCATCAGACAACTCTTCAAGACAAGTCGATACTGAGGCAGACAGTCATAGCTCTGTCTGTAACAGCATAATCAGAATCATCATACAGAATTGACATAAAAAGCTCAAATTATAAATGTGTAAATCCGATTTAAAGCTGACACTATTCATACAAATGATGTGGAAGTTGTCTGCCCACAGCTGAGGTTAAGAATTGCAATGTAGGGAAATAATCCAAATCAAATTTCCCATGTGAGTACAAGTCTGGATGAAAATACTACATTAATCTTTTTGAAATTTAATTATAATTGAGTGACAGCCCCCTAACAAGAAGAACATTTTTACTATAGTAAACTTTAGTGCATGTCTTGGTGTACTTAGAAGTGAAATGAATAGAAATATTGTAAGAAAATAAAATAAAATAAAAAATCATTCAATTTAAATTCATGCAGGGCATTAAGGAGTTTATACAAGATGCATTATTAAGCAAAAAGTGATAGCAAACGCAAGTTCAGATCAAGGATGAAAACTAACCGAGACCATTATGAGAGTCATAGGGACAGTGCAGATTGATTAAAGCTAGCAGTAGGTAGTGTGTTCAACATTGCAGAACACACTGCCTAAAGGTTCAGCTTTTGTTTTTTTGTTTTTTTCATTTTCCCTCATCCTTTTCAAAGAAAGTTCCTGGTTGACTTAGACTTACATGGCTGTTGAGCAGGCTGCTTTTGTGACTTGCAATTCCTTCAGACTTTTGGAGGTTTTCAATCGCCATTTCAAGCTAAAGAAAGAAGAAGCATGCAAAAAAAGGGAGAAAAAAAGTGGACACAGAAGAGGTAGGAGGCAGGAGAGAGTGAGAGAGACAGAAAAGGAGAAGGGGACAGAAATAAGCAGGGGCATACGAAGAAAAACACACACAAAAAAATAAAACAGATAAAGGAAATAAGACTGTTAGCGAGCAGCCAGATCTCTGCATTTACATTAAAATCAGTCAGTGTTGCAGCCAAATCCATTATCGGCTGACAAAAGCATGCAAATCAAGGGACTCATTGGGTTAAGCTGCTCAGTGAAGGTTTTCGGTCAGACACTCTAATGTATGCAAATAGGAACCACAAACAGGGGCACAGGTCACGTCAAGTTTGAGAACAATAGGTCAACAATGCCCAACCCACCCCCGTCCCCCAAAATGTATCAAACAATATAACTTAGAAATAATATTTGCTAAACAAAAAAATGAGATAGAGTTTTAACTACAACATAAGCAAGAGTGTTATAAAATACACTGGCATATTATTTTGTCTTTGGACATCAAATAGGCCTAATAACGGTGTCCAACTGGCAGGCAGAGTGAATGACAAAACCAGGGACATTCTGTGGAGCCGTAGAAGAAAATCAAGTCAAAAAAGAAAAGATATGTGGTATTGCAGCCAAACTGGAGACATAGAAGAAAAGGAAAAGAAGCAGGCAGCGTTCCAAGCCTTAAGAAGGCTCCAGAGGGCTCATGGCCAAATGGTAATGAGCCCCAGGGGTTGCTTTGTTTCGCAGGGCGCTCAAGTGCCTGTGAAAACCTCTGAAACAAGGCAGTGCTGAATTATTTAAGCCTATGTCCCGATTCTACAGGCCCTCTACCCTGTACTGCTCTGCTCCCTGTGTGTTACTGCAGAGCCAGGAGGCCCCAACTCAGGTTGCCTTAAACCCTGTGTGTGTCTCTCCATGCCTTTCAGACTTGTCCGGGAGCCTGGCCAGTCTGGAAAGACAGACTCAGGTAGCAGTGATGATTAGCACCAGAGTGCCCTAAAGCACGGGGCACGGTACGGATGGACAGTGTGAGTGCGCCCTAAGAGTTAGTAGTAACAACTTATTTTTGTACTCACAGAATAAAAACTCAAATTCGGGCCACATACAGTGGTAGTTGAGAAAAGACAAGCGATCCCCAAAGTATAATTGGTCAGTCATTCAGTCTTTGTTGGTGCAAACCTTTGATTTACAGGTTTTTTCTTTGTTTTTACGAGCACATTATTCCCTCTCGATTGGAAAAAGTGCTCCAGAGTACCAGAGAAACATTAGTATGTGTGTCGCTCACCATAGCTGAGGAGGAGCGTGATGAGTGTGATATGTGGTTGCGGCTTCCCTCCATACTTCCTCCATGAATCAGGTAGGTGCTTCCGCTGGAGATGATGTGGCTGCTGCCCACATCCATAGCAATGCCCACCATGCCATGAGGGGGCACCCCACCACTGGCAGAGGAGACCACCGTGGTGACATGAGCTCCACCGGCCTGCGAGTCAAAGTAGGTTCCCCCACTGCTCTGCCCGTATAGCTGAGCCTCAGGGTTGTAAGAGTAGGCCGTTCGGCTGGGAAGAGATTGTTGTAATTAGCAAACAGTGAAGTCTTTTCACGATGATGCTAAACAAAGCACACTTCATGATAGCTGTAAATTCCCTTTATTCGCCCCTAAAAATGCATCAGTCTTCTGATTTTCAGTTCCTAGTGCAAGGGTTGTGCAGTACATGCTCTCGTTAACACAGAAATAAAAATATGACAGAAATATATTTGCTATGGTGGAGTGAAATAGACATCAAAGTGTTTTTAAAAAATCACTTTGTCTTAGCTTTAATGGCTTTTTGATTAACGACTCCTTAAAAGCAGTTAGAGGTTAAAATGATTATATTATTAGAGAAAAGTGTTCTGGGAAGTATTATTTGTCATTATTGCCTTTCATCCAGTTCCTATTCATTCATTCAAGAGGAATTCTGCATTTGGAGTGGAGCCAAATATTGTGCCAAGATAAATTTAAAAAGGCAAAAGTGTTTTATAGCACTAGCATCTTACATTTACACAATAGCATTTTTAACTATGGTAAACATCAACAACAAAAATAAAGAATCTCACAAATAAAGACAATATTAAGGCTTAGATATGTAAACCAAATCGTACTTGAACTACACAATGAAAAAACACGCACACTACCCCTTAATAACCGTGGAGTAATGTAACATTACTTACATAGTTCCATTGGTGTAAACAGTCTCTCCACTTTCTCCTACATATTGGACCTGGGATGGGTAGACATGTTGCACCTGCTGAACCTAGAGAAAGTCAACAGGAAATCAAGACAGGAAAAAGGAAAATCTTTATTTTACTTTCTTATTTCTAAAAATGTAAGTCAAACTGCAACTAGAACAGAATAAGCCTCTATTTTTATCCTAAGAGTAGTGTGTAAAATAAAGAAAAGGCTGTACACCCCTCGGTTTTAAATAATAATTTCCCCCAAAATTAAGCCTCAAGAATACTATTTAACATTAAAAACAATACCCTCTGCATTTAGTAATAGCAAGGTCCTTTATGTAGAGGTTCCATAAGGGCAGAAACATGGTCAACGCATGAACAAGGATGCAAATGAAAATGTCTGGCGCGGCTGGCAAAGCAGTAAAAAACATCAGTCATCGGGGGGATGATATAGAGTTTATTAGAGCGTTTCCATGACCACAGTAATAAACAAACATGTTGCGGCGGAGGAGCATGTATTACTGTGCTTTCTGCTTAGAAGGAAGAAAAAAAGGAGAACACTGATGATGGGATATGTGTCTGAATGACAAGGTGACCTAGGGAAATCAGCAGCTTTGTCAAACTGGTCAGTCATTTTAAGCAGGAGTGAACACAAACAGAAGGGGTCGGCTTCTTGTTGATTCATGTTAAAGTGGCCCCAGAGGTAGTGACTGTAGTCCACGCTTGGGTTGCGTAACGATTTCAGGTGACTCATTCCGGAACGCAACGCCGCCTTAAATTGATCTTGCGTAGCTCAAAGCGTCATGTGGACCATGTTTCAGCCCTAATACTTGATGTGCTAAATAAGTATATTATTTTAAACTGGGACAAGAAGTAAAAGTGGTTTGTAATAATGTTGGATGGAGAAAAAAACAATGTCAAAAACAGAGTTGTACATTTTCCCTTTAACTTAAAAACAAAGTTGTGAAATCATAGATGTGGTTTCATAGAGACAAGCTTGATTTGGCAAACATCACAACTGACGCATAAAAATTGTGAAATGCAGATTATAAACTATCCATCTGCTATTGTGGCATGTGACATCACCCAGAAATATATGACAGGTAAATAGACAGAAAGATAGACAAGCTAATAGCAGACAGTCAGGTCAACTGCTGGTTTTCACCATTAGACATCAGAGTTTGTGTGCAGGACACACTTGGCATGCAACAGGTTTACATTATACCCTGGGACCCAGAGAAGATTTTTTGCCATACACATTACTACAAAGCAGCTGTAGAGCAAAGAAAAGCCTCATCGTCACACATATTTAAAAATGATTGTTTTAGTTACCAACCATAATGCTTATTTAAAAGCTACCAAGAGTTGTATGACAATTTTGTTTACATGTTATTCATGTACGCAGGCAGTGGGCCAGGCTCAGCCAGAGAAAGACACTTTCACACACCCATGAGGGGGACAGGAAGCAGGAGAAACAGTTTGGCACATGCTGGGGATGAGCAGCTTTCGGAGGAATGAATGAATGCCATGTTTCGGATCTTCATTAAGTGTTAAACAAAAACATTGTTTGCTTACGGTTTAACTTATTTACCAAGGCCAAACCTACGACGCCCCAGTCGGACTGATATTAACCTGAATGTATATTCTGACCTGGCAAATTCACAAAAGTAAAAATAAGTAAAGTCTTATCAACTCCAAGGGGTGTACAAGTATTTTCACAGCACTGTCTAAGTCTGTACAGCACTGTGTACCTGCTGAGAGACCTGTTGAACCCTGGGTACTGAAAGCTGCTGTACTTGTCCTGCCTTCTGAGCTGAGCCTGTAGCTTGAACCAGCACCCTCTGTGTGGATACAAGACATAACTCAATTACATAAGTATGCACGTAAAGTCACACACAAACACACGTAATTGTAAACATATGACAGTCGACATAAGACCAGCAAACATTTCAACAAACCCCCCCTCAAGACTTTAAGCTAGTGCTGATAGATTGATGCTCGTATAGCAAACATAAATGACAGCACACACTTCTCCCTGCCATACACACATCCTGAATATCAGTACAGTACAGTGGTGTGTATAGTACAGCACTGCATTTTCTCAGTGCACTGATTTGTGTTGTTTCTTTTCAGACACCATGCACAAGAACTAATAAAGCTAGTAGCTGGTTCCAAAAATAGCTCTTCTTTTATAAAGAAACAGGATGGAACAGTAAAGTCATTATAGACTTTCCAATATGTCCTGTCATAGCAGCAGATTAGAGGTAGTACCCTACCTGCTGGGAGGCTGGGACAGGCTGTACCACAGGGGCCTGAGCTGATGAGGACGTTCGCAGCGCTGCCACGCTGGTTGTGGTGTCTGACCCTCCCTCGGAGCTCTGCATGCTGGGTTGCAGGGGGAGACATGAAGAAGTGGAAAAGAGAAAAGACATGAGTGTGTGTGTGTGTGTGTGTGTGTGTGTGTGTGTGTGTGTGTGTGTGTGTGTGTGTGTGTGTGTGTGTGTGTGTGTGTGTGTGTGTGTGTGTGTGTGTGTGTGTGTATTTAATACCAGACTAAAGAAATACTCTTTTATAAGTAAAACTGTAGTTGAAAGCAAAGGACAAGAGCATTTCATGTCAGGACAGCCATACTGAATAAATGCTCTTCCACCCCACCCCTTTTCTCTACCAGGGCATTCATTGTGCCCATGGGGTTTCTGGCTTTACCAAGTCAAGCTGAGTCAGTGAAGCTTTCAGAGCCCTAGAGGCTGCCCACCTTTGGTCTTAATCACTTGCAAAATAAGCAACCCAACAGTTTTACACAGACACTCCTGGTCCTGCTGACAGATCGGACCTAGGTGGAAAAGTTACAGCACAGGAGTTCAAGTTACCAAGAGGACTGAACTGCTTCCTGAGGACCAAACGCACTGCCACCGCCCGGCTTTCCACCAGGTGACAATGTGCACGGCATCGCAAAGGATAACTAAAAATGGAGCAACACAAAGGCCTTCTTTTTTTTAAATAAAAAAAGGACAGAGAGGAAAAGAGCGGGAGTAGGGCAGGGACAAGGGAAGAATGGAACTGCAAGGGGGAGTGAGTAGATAAAAACAACTTCCCCACTCTAAAAAAAAGAAGGGGGAAAAAGATGAAAATGGCAGTGGGGCTCCAGCTCCTGCCAAGGTCCTGATGATATCCAGCGATTGTTTCATACGAGGGCCGTTCTGAGAGCTCCAATAATCCAGCTGATATGAGGAAATTCCTCAATGCTTTGTAAACGTTTGTCGGTTGCTATGGTGAGGAATCCATGACGACCACCCCCAACTCAACCCCCCTCCTCCACTCCCTGTTCACTCCTCTATTTTTCCTCCCCTTTATAAAGCTCTTGCACAGGAACTTTCGAGTGTGACCGCAAAGAGAAGAGGGGGAGGAAAGAGAGATACGGCACAGTTGGAAGAGGGGGGCAGAAATCCAGGAGCAGCAGGAAATGTCAGTAGGTAAACGAGAGAATAGTGTTCAGCATGGGGCATTATAGTGAAGGACAGCAAGACACAACCTGCTCTAAACCTGCTGTGATTAGTCATAACACAAGACATGCACTAGAATGTAATTTCAATCCACTCGAAGACATCTGACGAAAACCACTTAGGCTGCAGTAATCTGGAGGCTGAGCTATTAGATACAAGCAACAGGTGCAGCCACACTTGTCTTTTGTCTTTCTTGAGACCCAACCTTCACTTTCAGAGTGTGTTGCACGATTAAATATATTAAACCTTTTTTCAATTCAAGCCTCTGCTTACATAAGAATTAAAAGGACTTCCCAGCATCTGTTGCATCAAACAATGAGCTCTAAATATCTCTATAATACATAAATAAATGACAAGGCTGACTTATACCATGTTAAAATAATTAAACTCAGACAGAAACAAATCCAACATACTATTTGTGAAAAACAAAATGTGTCATAATCAAGTAAACCCCGCCAGGGATGGGGAGGAAGAGAATATAAAATAAAAATATATCCAATCTAGGGATGCACTGACTCAAATAGTTGGATGGGGTATCTGGGACAATTGGGTCAATCTATTAAATATCTTCTTCTTTTTTTTAAAATAACAATCTAGTAAATACAGTATATACATGTATTCATTTGTCAAGATTTGTTTTATAAAGTTGGGAAAGCAATGTTTGAGTCACGCCTGATGTTACCTTGCACATAAAACAATGACCCCAGTTACTTCCACAAAGTGAGGCATACAGCTTATGAATTAAACACTTGTATCAGATTGGTTCTCATTAACAGCCAAAACCCAAAGCCCAGGTATCGGGACTGTAAAAGTCGGATTGGTGAACTCTTAATCCCAATCATAGTTCCATCTAAAATGTGCTTACAAAAATAGTCACATCCTTTTTAGTGAAACACTTTTCCGAGTTAAAGACTATGCTGATACAGGAGAACACCCCTTCTTTATACAACCACCAAATTGTTGCCACTAAATACAACATGATGAAGCTATCACAGACTCTACCACAAAATCTACCACCCATAACCAATTTCCCGAAGGAAAAAGGAGATTGCAGGGGAAAATACTTTACTGAAAAATGGTTTCCCTACGGATCTTGACACTATATAGCAATCAGTCCAATCTGGTGATAGTGATTCTCATTTTACAGAGCATTACATCTTTAATCTGAAAGCTACTTGGAAGAACCAAAGACAACCACAGATTGGACCTTGAACCGATTGATCTCACAAATGATACACAACAGGATTATTTTGTGACCTACAGCACACATACTTCCCCCAAAAGTCTTGAAAATTAACTCTCGAATGTGTTAGGTTTGACACGTGAGCAGTAAATATAGTGGGTATTTAGATTGTGGGGGCACTATTGTATGCTATCCCAAAATCAGAGAGTGTACCTTTAAGACAGAAAAACAACAGATTTGGGTGTGCCACCACTGACATTTTCCATGTGTGGAGATTTTGCCACAGGCAAGACACTGCTCTGCCTACATAACTAACAGACTGAGTGGATGGGGCATATGTTGAAATTCCTGATATGTGTCAATCTTCTGAACCGCACATAATCTTAAGCACCATATCCAGTGTACCCTGAGAAGCCCTCTGAGTCCATCTTCAATAGCACTCATATTCAATTACAATTCTTCTTCACACCACTTTCTTGTACGTCATTAAAGTACCAAAAGAATACTGTCAAAATGATGCTAACAAGGAGTAAACATTTTAAAAGTCGCTGCAATGATCGAGCATCTCCCTAAAGCAAGGAATTTGTCTATGGTGTGGCACTTGAGTTATAAATACACTTGTAACAATCCCATAATTTATCTTCAGACTTGTCATTCTCACCAGAGGAAGTGACACAAGCCTGGGGGCTTCTTTAATGCCATTAAGGAGTGGCATGGCAAGATGACAGGGGATCAGGAAAGAGGGCACTGGCCTACATATTTACATCCATTAAAGCTCAATTAAAGTGGTGGCTTTAATGGATATGACGAAGTGTGCCAACTGCCAAATCATTGAGTTGGAGGGCAAGAGACAGGAGTGCAGGCAGAGAGGAGCCCTTCTGCTTAGTGCTCAGGGAAGGTTAAAAGCCACCCGCAGCTCTGAAAGGCACAAAGGTAGGTCACAGCAGGAGACATAGCGCACACGCACACACACACGCACACACACGCGCGCACACACGCGCGCACACACACGCGCGCACACACACGCACACACACACACGCACATGCACGCACACACGCTCACGCACACTCTGATGAGCACTTAACAACATTAAAAAAACAGCCCCTCTTCCTATGAGTTACCTGAGTTTTGAAAGCTGAACGGAAATAAGAAAAGACATATTTTTAAGAACCCAAAAGCCCGGCCAAATCTCATTAATGCTATAGTCTACAATGTTAACAGTGCAGACAAGATCTAACATGTGTCACTGACAGATCTAACTTAAACAGGGCTCAATCAGAGAAAAACACATGCAGATGTTCAATTAAAAGCAGGAGCCCACAGTCTTGGCTCATGTTTGCACTGGCCCACATTGTTTGCAGAGCAACAACGGTTGCTAGTGGCAACACCGTCCACTCCCGTTTCCAGGAGCCTGTTGCTATGCAACCAACAGAATACTTCCCAAACCAAACAATGCCATCCCCCCACCTGATCCCTCTATCTCACGCTAAGTAGAAACTTACAACAATAAATACTATGTAAGCTATTAATTTCAGACACCAGGGGACATGGAGGTAGACTTGTTCCTGTGTTGCATGCATTATCCAAAAATGTACAGACTTTATGCAGGTTTAGACTTGATTGAAAAGCGCAGGATGAAGGGCTCTGTTTTGTCAACTTTGGGCTCAGAGGAAGGAGGAATGTTTAAGTCATCAGGGAGACAACAGTCTATTATTTAAGGTTGCTTTACTCTCATGCTATCCAAAAACAACACTTCCAAAATCCAGCCGAGTCTTTGCAAAGTTATTTGGGCAGAGGAGATAGTAAATATACTTTTTCCAACTCAGAGGAAAATTAAACAAAATAAAGCAGAGAGCCACTTGTTGCTTTTAAAAGGGTCATCTATGGATGACATTTGTTGAGCACTATGCAGATGTGTATTTTTGTCATACCTTTAATACATGAACAAAGAGGAGCAACAGGTTTCTGATGAAGCTTTAATATATGTTCCCTAATTTGAGAATCATAGTTTTATTGCTAAACAAAATCATTGTGTTTTTTTTCTTTGATTTAATTTAAAGAAAACACTTTAAGATCACAGAGGCACACGCGCTCACACACAAAGAGCGAATTAAGATATGATAAGAGATTTCCACAACAGAGGCTGTTCTTCAAGCCTGTCTCATTAATTCATGGCTAATCCAATCAAAGCAGCTCTTGGGGTCTGCAGATGGCAGAGTTTAAGGGGGAGAGAGGGGGACAGAGAGAGCGAGAGAGCGAGAGAGCGAGAGGGAAAGAGAGAGCACAGACCACTGACTCTGATCCAAGCGCCCCCTCCCCAGCTCCCCTCCCCACACTGGTCATCAGCACAACCTGTCCACTCCGTCACCATGTGCGCTGCAGGCCCGACAGCCACAGAAAGAAAGATCAAACTGTTGCCATGGAGATTGTGTGTTCGCCCATGCTCTACACTAACAACTTCCTCCCCCAACGCCCTACCTCTTGTAACCCTTTCCAGATTTCCAGTGCCCCCACCACCACTTACCCCCAGCTCTCATCTTTAACATTTAACATTTCGGGATGAAAAATGGAGATCTGAAACTGAACATTTTGAGAAGTTAAACTGGAAAACACAACAAGGAGGAGATGGGAGAGGAATGAGGAAAATGCTCACAACTGGAAATGTAATCAGACTACTCATATGTGTTGACATGTCTCTCTTTCACAGGTATTTATCTAATGTGGATCCAAGGCTGTCATACTGCTGACACAGAGAAGGGAACTTCACTAAAGACACCTGGCTGCTTCAAGAGATGGTGGAGATTGAAGAGAAACTGGGAAAATGCTGACAGAGTTTTAAACCCCATTTTCCACAGCATTATTCATGTTTGGCATACCCCAAAACACATTTATGATAATGCAATAACCTCTTTGATCCTTCAACCAACTTCGAAGCATTTGCATCGATATCTACACATGTTAAGACTAGCTAAATCTCAATTTAAATATGTTGCAGCTCAATCCAAAGCACATAGTATAGGCTCCTTATTACATCACTGAACATAATCACAAATCCAGAAGCAAATCAGAGAGCACACACTCCTAGTAAGATTGCTCAGTCCATAATTTGTTATTTTAAGAAAAAGCAGTCCTAGGTTAGAAAATGGAAACATCTTTAAAAGTGCATAATATTGAAATATCTTATTTTTATGATGTATACTATCCACAAGGATCCTGGATCTATGTCTGCACCTAAACACTTACATACATAATCATTCTCACACACAGGTCCTTGGCCTACCTTTTCACCTAATGTTATGAAATCTGGTAACAAGTTAATGCGATTCTCTGCTAACCATCAGACAGACAAAAAAAACTTCAAACATAAACCCCTTGCCGGAGGTAACGTTGCCGTCTGATTGCATTTGATCAAACCCAATCACCAAGACTGACAACTTGGAATGGTAAAGAATCCTAATGTTTTAGGCTAGCCCAGACATGCACCCTATTCTGTGGGAGTGCAACGATACTCACCCCAAATCCAAATTACTGACACTAAAGTTCTTTAAATCTGCTTTCTTACTTGCCCTTTTAAATAGGTGATTTCAACCAGTGGAGTTTTACTTCCCTGGGAACCACATTCTGTAAAGATGACCTCAGATGCTGGCAGTGTGCTGCCTCAAACTTGACCGATGAACCTGACATAAGCATTTTGTTGCACTGGAGGACCACTTTGGCAATCGCTCACTCCACACAGATATGACCCTGAAATAATCATACTGTACAGTATGCACAACATGACACAAACAATGTGCCATCAGTTAATGCTTGAAATTTTAGACAGATCCAAGTACCTTTTTATGCATTAAATATTGTAACATGCTGAATACTTGCCATCGGGCTCAAATTTAAGTTTTTATTAATAACTACTTGACACAATAAAACCCAGTCCAACATGGGTTTTACTCTGCATTTGAAAAGTCATACCAGACTAGTGGTCACACCTAGCTGGGTTGTTAATGTGATCAACTCAGAAACTGAATAAGGTCTGGATTTGAAATCATCTTTTCTGCAGCTAGCAGGCGGATCCTGTGACATGTCTCAGATGTGAAAAATGATAAGTTACATAATATCAGCAGCATTCACAGCCTAATTTGGCTAATCCTATTCAGTGTTATTTCCAGAAGATTAACCATTACATTTCTTAAAGATCTTCATACAAGTAATCCAGCATAGCAATTTAATTCAAGATGAAAATGACAGGATACAGCTGACATCCTGTCTTTTGATCTACACACTGGGGCTCTTTAAGGGTTTTTTCAAAACATCATAGTTATTTCTTATTATCTGTTTTTTTTTTTTTTTTCAAAACTTCCACTTTTCCAGGATTAGTATCCAGAGTGTTTTGACTACTTTTTCAGTGGCAATACGTCACTGCCAGGCCTATTACAGTGGCTACAATTTTCAACTCATCAGTCGGGCAAGACAAGTTGTTATACATGCAAACAATTAATGCTGCTGTTAAATTGAACATTGCAACATAAACATTTGCTCTCATTTGAAGCTAGTGAGTGAGCATGGTTCTCAAAGATCAGGAATGGGATCTTAGGGCTGCACTTTATAAGGATATCCATCATTTAGCTTAAACCTGTGAGCGGTTAAAAAGCTATATTGAAGACCAAGCTAATTCAATCTTAAAAATACAGCTCCCTTGCAAATCTGGTCATATCTTACTCTACTAAGGGCCTAATCTGGGTTCTGGTAATTACTTTGTAGCAGGTTTACACTAAGCCAAATAAACATCTCTTAACAAACTAGCATAAAACTCTACAAAAGAAAGGAAAAGTGAGGAGAGCATGGGTGGCTGCTTATATTCTTCCCTGAAAGAGAAAGGGAGGGGGGATCAGCTATTTAAATGCAAATGTACCTGCCTTGTCTGCCGTTTGTGGCAGAAAATTTAATTAGCAGTTGTGTAGCTACGATACAAACAGGTGGAATGTTAAGAATGCCCCTGATGACACACAGACAGACAGAAGAGACAGACCGAAAAACATTTCATTTCACAACGAGTTTCAACTTGTTGCCACTGTGCGAGGGCCAATCAGTGGCAACATTTTTTTTTTGGTATAGGACAAGATTTGTTTTTTTGTATCCTAGCAGCGTAAGCCTACAATGATTTCCAAAATCTTTGTAGCTGGAAGACTTGATGTGGGAGTCAGGAGGACACTTAAACTATTTTCCTTTCAACAGATTCTTATAAAACCGTAAGAGCAGGTAACTTGAACTGAAATTTGCTTCACAAATAATTAATCATGAAGATTATGAAACTGTAACATTTCATGTGAACAAATGACACTATTAATTTCCACTTAACAAGCCCCACAAGACATTCTCCTCTCACATCTTCTGCTTTGCTCTGTGATTTCCTGACATTCCCTTGACTGGAGTTATGGGAAAACCCATTAAATCTGTGTTATTATCAGACAATGAAATGTGCCAAAGCCAGGCAGATCAGTTAGCACACCAGGAGGTAAATGGTAAACTCCATATGAATATGATCAACTGTAAACAACAGCGACAAAACCAATGGCAGTGTGACTGGGTCTGTGTCTATATCTGTAGCAGACTATTGGATTGAGAACTTCTCCCTGGGGCAACAGTAGGCCTCATCAAGATGAGCTAAATACAGCATGAGCGCGCGTGCGCACACGCACACACACACGCACACACACACACACACACACACACACACACACACACACGTGACCAAAAGCTGTCACAGGTCACCCACTGCCCAAGAGACCACTGCAGCTGTCCTATTGATAGCTTAACTGTACTACACACATGGGTCCATTAAACACTCAAAATGGCACAGGGGAAATGGTGGAGGTGGACACTGCTACGCACAATTATTGGAGCAATTCCACAGATGGCACAAAAGAAGGCTACAAGAGCGGTGTTGAGGCCAAAGGAAGAAATGAATGAATTTTTGCATAAATCACAGGCCAGTGTGGCACTTGATCACACTGGCCTGCAGGGTGCGGGATAGACCAATCAAGGCAAGTGAAACTCGGAACACAGACAAATTACAAGTACTCTTCAACAGAAAAATCAAAGAAACTATAATTTTAACTCCCATTTCAACCTCATATTTTAATAATTTCCTGTACATGTGAGTATAACATTTCTAAATAAATGTCCAACCAACACCAGCTGCTTTCAAATTTGTACCTTTGTTTAGGCCCCCTATTTAAGAAACCCTTTTTTTTGTGATCTGCCTCTGCAAGCCAAAGCTATTGACTCTTAGCACAAAGAGAGCGAGATGAAAATAACCTGATTAAAAACACTGACTTTTAAAAGAATAACATTTCGCCCCCTGGCCCACTCCATCCCCTTTCCTTCCATGACTTGGGTGTATTTGTATATCAAGTTGCCATGTAAACATAACAGTGTCAAGCTCAAATTGGGGGGTGGGGTTGGTGGGGGTTATACACAGCTTTTCAGCACTGTCATCTCTTGGTTTTCTTTGTAGCTGCAGTGAGCTTTCTGACCAATCAAAAGTTGAGTTTCTTTTTCTGGCACTTCAAAACAAGCAAAGTCTGTTGATGCACATTCAATTCTTCCCTAAAATATTTTAGCTAGCATGAAGTAAAATCATGGCTGGAAGAAGCTCATAAACATTATTTTTTAACATGTTATGAAGTCTTGATATTAATAATGATTAATATAACCATCCACCGACTCTTCTACAGATGATTAATTTATATAAATACACATTTGAAAGTTTATAAATCAAACAGTAACAAGCAGAAAGGGTTTTAATTGGAGAAAATTGCATGCTGCAAAGATTCTCTCTGATGCCTCAATAGCAAACAACATTAAAAATGACTGAGCACCTGACGGCTGTCTCTGAAAAGATGGTCAATAAAAATTAATGTATCTCATAGGACAAAAAAGAGACAGAATCCTGAAAGGAGAAGGTATGCAAAGGGCTGGAAACCAGCCACAGACACACTGCAAAGCTAATAAGAAAGGGGATTAAAAATCATTGGGGGGTCTACATTTCCTTGGTTTCTTATTACTGCTATAGCACAGATTGATAAGAGCCTTCAGCTCTGAAGGGAGGTCAAACAGCAAACCTAATGAGACCTGCCACATAAACAATGAAGCAGTGCCACTGAGAACAACTGGGCTATTAGCAAATAATTTGCTTTTGGGCTGTTCAAGGGGTTTAACATCAATAAAATCGGAAAGATTACTGGATGGAGCTAAACTACTTGTGATGATGGAAAAAGTGAGAAATTTGCCTACATTCATTCAACTTAATATATAGTGTTCCAAGTCTTAATCGGTGGCATTTAAATCTAAATTGGTGCCACGTTTTTAAACTCACATAGAAATTAGTATTTTAAATACTCAATCTCTCACGAAAGACTGTAAAAACAAGACGGAGCAGCAAAAAAGAACCATCATAGCACCACCTAGCTGTAACACATCCAGTTATTTAAGCTGTAATAATAAAAATACCTAAACTTTAGCAAAGAAGGCTTCAGACTTTGCTCCATTTAAATAGCAAATGTTGTATAATGTGATTCACAGAAGTTTATCTTGAGAGTTCAGCATCTCTCCTGAGACAGACACCAGTGGAAGCACCAGGTTTTGTACAGGGTTCCTACACCTTTTCCAAAGAAAAATTCAAGCACTGTTCATGCAGCATTTTGATGCTTTTCCAGCACTTTACAGCTGTGGTAAACAACATATTTGTATACAGTACAATACTCTACTAGTAATCAGTATACTTATTATTGCAGCCGTTCAACACATTAAAACAAACGTTATTGTCCTTTAAACAACCAACACGATGTTTTGAGACAGCTTTCTAACGAAGGACGACAAATGAAAGGCTCGACTACATCGACAAATAATGGATAATCTGTTAAAAGTCAAAAGTCATTGTTCATGTAAAAATGTCAGAAAATGCTGTTATCAATCTCTCAAATGTGGATACCTCCTTTCTCTGTGTGTTATAACATACGCGGTCCCATATAAGATAACGTTAAATTTCAAGCTGTTTCAAGAACTTTATTCAAAATCACTTTTCAAACATCACACCACATTCAAGTGTTTTTAAGGATTTCCAGCACCCGTGCGAACCCTGTTAGAGTTAACGTTGAAACTTAACGTCATTAAATCAATAGACCCGTGCTCGACTGCATAATATTTTGTATTCCTTTGACGATAGGCTATAATTTGTGAGTAAATCGCCTCTAAGCAGTCGGCAAACTGCCTGTCGAAATGAAAGTTACCCTGTTGAGTCAACGTTTGCTCGCAGCGGTTGCGTTAACTTGCAGTTTGAGCACCAGGGCACAACGTTGCTAATGCTAAGCTAGCCACATTTCCAACTGCTTGAATACGGTTCTTGTGAGAAAGACACACTGATAATATAGGTTGTCCGCGTTGTGACGAACAAGACAGAACTGTAAGTTACAAACGGTTTAACTCACAACTGAACTCGCACTCATGGCTGCTGGTTGTCTGAGTTAGCATTAGCTGTAGCTTCACTGGTAGCCTCACCATCCATCCTGCTGGGACTGAGCTGGAGGTGCGTTCACAGCTCGACACACACTCACGTACACACACACACACTTGACTACACAACGTAGCAACAAGTGTAAAGTGATATTGTGTCCGTTTTGAGTCAACGTCGCCGCTGCTGTGTGTACCGTTCAAGCAAAGTGTAGCAAAATAAGAAGCGGAGGTGAAACATATGCAAAAAAGATGTTGCCAGGCAGCAGCTAGGTGAGCGTCAGTTAAATGAAGCCGTTGTCAACTTGGGGCGGATGCCACAAAAGAAGGGAAAGTTATGTTGTGGAAAATAACCAAGACTGCAAGGAACGCACTCGACCCCAGAGCATTTTCTCACAAAATGAAGAATAATCTAAATTCTATAAAGATAATAGTCACCTTTGCCTTGAGAAAAAAAGTTCTGCCCTTGCTCTGCTCTCTTTCCCCTCTCTCCCACTCGCTCGGTGACTTCCAGATGCTGCTGCTGCTGTTGCTGAGTGTTGCGCCCGTTGGTAAGTAACTGTCTCCACGGCTACAGTCACTATGGCGCGACGGGGTCTCGAGGCAACTGTTGCTACCCTCGAATGCCTACGTCAGGGCCCTCACTATGCAAGGGAGGTGCCAAAGGGACCCCGCCCAGTTCAATGAAGCTGTGAATTTTAATTTTACCACTAGGGGGTGGTATTCACCAGGGAACTGATGAGAGTTTATTCATAAATGATGTTTATGATTTAAAGGAACTATTGTATGCATTACATGCTTCTCTGAGGTTTATAACTTACTGTAGAGCACTGACTCATCATTGTGCCTTCTTTGTCCCACAGGAGCCTGGGACACTGGTGCACTTTTATTTACAAGGCCATGCTTGAGCCACTGCCCTTCTACATCTGTAATTTAATCACACCGAGAAGTGTTGATTCTTATGGTTTGCCTTCAAATTATCAGTTGTTGCTGTCTGCTCCATTTACCAGGAACAGGCTGCAAAAAGACTGGAAATTAACCGAACTGATTTCTTTGAATGCTTTAAATCCAGGCTGAGAGCACTCGAGACGGCCTCCTTTACTTGTTACTGTTTCTTAAACTTTATTTGTTGTCTGTCTATTGTGACTGTAACTTTTACTGCCTCTTGGCCATGACTCCCTTTTAAAAAAAGGTTTTTAATTCTTTTTAATCCTTTCCTGGTAAAATAAGGGTAAAAATAAAAATGTATCACAACTATCAAACTGATCTATTATGTAAAGATGGTAGTTAAAATACCGTTATCTTCTAAATTACACTTATTATAATGTACTCACTCTCTTGATTAATTAAGCTCCAAAAACCAAAGCTGCAAAAGCCTATAATAAACCAGATGCATTGTTTGACTTTGGAAACAAGTTAAAGAATAGAATTTTGCTCGGTTTCTGTAATACAGCTTTTATTCTTTTATGTCACATTATAATTATTAGGCTAAGGTATAACGGCATAGCATCTTAAATACTCAAAATATAAGGTGACTTAAAATGGCAACCATATTTTCAGTTTCCAAAAGCTTATGCCTTGTTGCCAGCCTGACAACCACTTTTAAAAGTTAGTGTCGAGACCTACGGTATATTATGTATTGATTTATTTTTTGCTGAAATAAAGACTCCAGCTTTCCCCACATTATTCTTTTTTATTTATGGGGCTTTAGAATAGCTGTTATTATACAAAATTACTATTCATAAATTTTCAATAAAAAAGAATAGTATACATAAATATTTGTCCGATTCCCCTTTTCTTTTTGCAGTAAGGTGCAACTAGCCACTGCATTTCAGATCTTCAGCACATGGTGGCAGCATATGTATATTGTGAAAAGATGGTCTCAGAGATGGTGACTCAGTGAGTTAAAGAACTGCAGAAAAAGAAAATGATTAAGAAGAAATGATGGTCTGATGAAAGATACTATGTTGACGAATGTCTGCCTCTGCTTCTGTTTTGTCCACCTGTTTGTTTTAATCAGTGTCTTGCATCCCATCCTTGTGCAACACAAAAATCACCAGACTGACCCCTCTGAATTTACAGGAAAATAAACATACAATAGGAAATTGAACAGAGAGGGAAACACATTTATCAATGGTGTTTAAGGGTTTATCTTATATGAAAGAGTTTTCACACACATGAGGCCAGCCTATATATTTTTAAGACCTTACCATTAGGTGCCGGTTATTCCAGATTTATACTACAAGTGATAATTAATACACTGACGCTTAGTTTTTGGTTTAAAGGTTTGCTGGTGAGGATGTCAAATTTGCCAATAATCAAAAGCAGGTGTACAATAAATATCAGACATCAGAGTTGTCATTTCTCACTCCAAACAGTACAGATGTTTCACCGTTAACGTCCTGTCGTGTTCTTATGGTTTATGTCAGTTCAAATTATTCCGTCTCTTATCACATCTTTAAAAAAAAAAGCACACAATGTACCCAAGTCCGGTTTATATTTAGCCAAGATAATAAAAAAACTCTGTTTGTGAATTCATATTTTCTTGTTAACAACCAAGACCACTAATGTTTTTATAGCCTAGCAGTTGTCCTGAAAGAAAGCAGAAAGAGAAAGTCTATAAACTGAGTTTCAGAAGATTGTTTTTTCCCAAAACATTTGCTGATTGCATTGTCACTTGTAACTGGACAATCTTCATCAACGTGTTACTGGGATCCAAGGATATGTTGCTGTCGTCTCCTTCCATTTCCACAACCCTAACCCATAATCAAATTGTATATTATTCCCTTGTTAATGACATAGGTCTAGGGTACTTTTTTCTATTAATGTTTTTTCAAATGTACATTCACTTGTCAACATGCTGGCACAAGAAACAACAGGATTCACAAATAAACATGAGTACAGGATATGTATACAATAATACAAAATCATAAAATAAGAATAGAAATACACACATTTGAACACAATCATGAACACGCACACATACACACACTAGGATTTACCCTGGAAGAAATGTGCCATAGTAATATTTTTTCTCTGTGCTTTAATGTAAATTTAAAACATTTTAAAATATTGTTATTCTTATATTTTACATTTATGTGCTTATATTTATCTAGAATGTATTGTTTCTTATTGATGCTTCTTCTATGCTTGCTATCCACTTGGCTGCTGAAATAAGGACATTTCCCCTTCTCGGGACTAATAAAGGAATATCTTATCTTATTAAATTTCCTTTCGCAGGTTTTCTTCTCATTGTCAATTCCATGAGCTTACTTTTGTTTTGTTTTTTTACAACAATACGGCAGGTTACATTACAACCCCCCATGTGATGCATGGTGAAGGCTAGGTGAGTGCCGTCTGAAGTGATAACACTGACAGTTGTCTCAAACAGGTGTCACAGCAGCTGCTCCTTTGAGTCTCGGTCAGTGAAGAGGAAACACTCATCCAGGCACAGGACCCCACTAAGAGCCTCTTACCTCCCGGTAAGTCCTGCCATATTTGGTCGGTTACCGGCTGATATTATCTGTTATCACTCTTATTTTAACATCAGCATCAAGCCACACAAGCTATTGATCTTATCTACTAAAGTTTTATTTGCATTTGGCGATTAATGTAAAGCAAATCGTCGTTCTCGATTACTAACTACCTGTGGTGTTTTAATTGAAGATTTAAAAAGAAGCTAAATTAAAGTTGTCCAGCCGTTTCACTTGATTGAAAGGTGACTCGTCAAATCATCACACTGCCGTTATAAAGGAAAGCATACCAACGAGGGTATGCTACCATTTTATCCTGGCTCTTTACTTGAAATGTTGGTATTTTTACCATAAAACCGAGAAGCGGATTCAGCCGCATAGCAGTGACAACAACGCGCCAACGGCTGTCTACAGTTAGCGTCCCGCCCACGGATGTAGCATTACGTGCTAACCATGCTAACCATAGACAGTCTATGGTGCTAACCAGCTATAACTCTTCCTCTCGGATGATAATGGAGGTTTGCAAACCAGTTTATATTATGCATTACCACAACCTACTGGACTGACGGGTGGAGCAGTAGATTGGCAGGAAAACAAAACAAGAAAGGGCAAAAAGGAATAAAAACTAGATAATCTCTATTAGGTACATTTCTGTTACTTTTAACCCTGTGACTTTTAAGTAGTTATTTAGGAGATTGTGTACTTTCCAGGATGTCTTTCCTAGCAGATTCCCCAATTTTAATGTTGTATTTCCATCAGTTTACTTTTGACAGTTTATTACAGTTAGTTCATAGTTCAATTGTATTTATAGTGCCAAATCATAATAAAAGTTATCTCAAAACATATATACACACAGAGAAGCACTAGACCACACTCTATGACTTATTTATGATTGTCGTAGTATCTATAATAATAATAATAATAGTCCAACTGTGTGCTTTCCGGTTCTATGAAGTTTTGTTTTTTTCAGTCAAAAAACTGTCGCTTTATTGGTCAGAACAGACGTTGGTGGCAGTTCAATGTTTATGTAACATCTGGATACATACTACTAATGTTACAAAGGTCCCAGTGTAGGCCTGCATGAGAAATTATTGTGAAATATGTCTACTTAACATGTTAAATAGAATAAGTCAGAAATAGCTTCACAGAATTGAAAGAATGCAGTCTTGATATTGTTATCTTGCCATTGTTATATGTATATACATATAACAATAATCGCCAGTGGTGGAGAGAAAACCTTTCTGATTCCACTCCTACGTTACATAATATGATGCATTGTTATGGATTAAACTACCAAAGTTAGCTCCAACCAATTACAACAGCGACATGCTCAGGCATTAATGAACTATCAAATAATATAAGTTACTAATAATAAATCACTTAAAAAAGAAGCCATTGTGCATAACAAGTTCTTTCACTTTAAACTTTTTAAGGACATATTGAGTTTTCAGTTTACATAGAACAACCAAAATAAGTACAGGTACTCTGAGTAACCAAAGTAACTTGAGTAGGTGGCATCATAGTCCCTCAAAGGCCCGGGTCCTTAGGGGTGTGGAATTATATGACACTGTGCCAGGAAAGTCCCCAAATTCTCCCAAATCTGTATTTCATATTGGGTTTATGCTAACACAGTCGTTCCATCTGTATAACATAATCTCTTTAAGTCTGGAGTGGATTTCCAGCTCAAGAGAACATGTTTTTCTTTTTCTTTTTTAGCTTTTCCCATGCTTTAAGTACATAAGTACATAATTATGTATGTACTTCTTCCACCACTGCTCATCACTCATGTATTCTCCCTGTCAATTTACTGTTGTATTTCTCTAGTTAAATCAGCAACATAATTTTTTTTGTATACGTTCTCATGAACACATAACATCAAGACAGATATATTTGAATAGACTGATGAGAAATCCCTCCATTAGCTCAAAAATCTTCGTTAATCTCTAAATGTAATGTCTGATGAGAGATACAGTAAATGTTCTGTCACTGAACCTTGATATTTGATCATTTAGAAATAATTCACAGCACTGCCTCAGCAGAGCGTGGGATGAGAAAGAGGATGTCACTGACCGACAATAACCTCAGTGCAGGGTGCATCAGCACAAAACGCATCCTGCAGCATTTCAGCGATTGCGCATGAGTACACCAGATCAGCCGGCCTGTGGATGTCATGTCATGTGACTCTGTGGTGTGGTGGATCTGCTTTTTTCATCTCTCATGGCAATTGGCTGAGACTGATCTTTCTATATAGAGGTGATGTGAGCACCTACACACGTGAGATATTTTCAGACTGATCTTAAAAAAAGTAAGCCACATTTTTCTGTTTTTTTTTCCCAGGTTCAGCTTTTATCGTTATTATACAATACAGGATTGCATAATGAAATGCAGTTGTAATCTCCTCCATGCTACCAACACAGAAAATGTTTAAAGAGATATTATAATATTTAAATTAGATTTTTTTTATATAAGATGGGCAATAAAAAATAGTTTGTAAAATAGGCAATAAGAGAAGAATACAAAGGGAACTTACAATTGCATAGGTTTTCTTTTTGGGTTAAATGCAGTAAGCTTTCATCTTTGGAGGATCAGTTAAAAAAATTTTTTTATATACATCATGTATTAATCCGTTTGAGTACATATGTAGAGAGTACTCCTCTACATAACATATTTATCTGTGCTGTGAATTCAGGAGAAATTATTTTCACTCTCATCCACTGGTAAGATTGGTGTTTTTTTACCCTCTAGTGTTATTTCAGCATTTGATTTAAGGAAGTATTCTGTGTATCTACGGCACGTTACTGTAATTTGGAATTAGCCCACAGATTTTAAAGTGTAAAAATAAAATGTCATCAGAGCTGGGAGTCCACCCACACTTCCTAACCAGAGGCAGGCACATTTACGAGGGTTCATGACCTGTTTTGTTGTACAGTGTCACTCCTTTATTTACATATTTTACAGAAGTAAAGTGTTTGCCCATAGCAAACGTTTTTTATATGGGAAGTTTTTAGGCTTTGTTCCTCTTCCTGCAGTTAAATCTTCTCTAGAGCTGCTGTCTTTGTTCAAGCACCATGCAAATAAGGTAATGGCTCAAAAGAACTAGAAATACAGGATTGGCAAGTTGAGTAATTGAACAGACGGCTTTGATTTTCAACCAAAGGGCTAAAACTAGGTTTGCAAAGAATGTTTTGAGTAATGTTGTCACAGTGTTGAGAAGTTCAGTCGATCAGCAGAAGCTTCTTGGTTGTTCAGGTATATGTAATACTTCTGTGAGGCAGTAGCCCAATCAAGACTTATATTCTGATTCAAAGCTTTAGCATGCATTGTGAGATACTGTTTTGCAGCAAGTATTTACATCCTTTAAAAGTAACATTAATGCACTGCAAAATCTACTGCATTGAAAATGTGTTACTATTGCAATTTAAAGTAGGTAAGTATTATTAGCAAAAATATATACGTAAAATATCAAAAGTACAGTAAAATGGCCCCTGTGTATCGCTCATGCATACAGTAAATGCTGGTTGAGCTCATTTAACTATTTAATTTAAGCCAACCCTTCAGGTTATTGAGTTTAGTGTGATTTAAGACAAAGAAAAGCAGAAAATCATCACATTTTGAAAAACTGTTTGATGTGTTTTGCTTGAGAATTGATTTTGGATTTGCCAAATAGTTGCTGTAACAGTGCATCATATTCAACGAGTTTCTGTGAAATAATTCTAGTAGAGTAAAAAGTATTTGAATTAGCGTGAAAGAATAAAGTGGTGTAAAATGGAAATAGTTGAGTATTTCAAGTATATCAGCTTGTTTATTGTAGTACAGTACTTAAGTAAAATGTACTATGCTACTTTGAAGGTTTTAAGTGAGTTGGAGATCTTAAACAATTAGTAAATTATTCTGCAGCTATTTTGATAATTGATTAACCCTTTTTCAAGGCCTGTGGATGTCATGTCATATCATGTCATGTCAAGTCGAGAAAAAAAAGCCAAATATTTGCTTTTTCCAGCTTCTCCAATATGAGGATTTGCTCCTTGTCTGCTGTATATTTATTATAGACAAAATGATCAGTCTAGAAAATAACCTGCAGATGAATTGAAAATGAGAGTAGTCATTATTTACACTTAAAGGGGCTAGCCTATAATGGCTTAAAAGGAAGTAAGATGAGAAAAAACAAGGATGATAAACATGTAATATGTTTATGAATGTAGGTCACAAGGTGTGGGAGTCTTTGCATTGTGCACAAGAGTGATTTCAGTCAGTGGAAAGTCATGAAGTCAAACCGACACAGCTGCACTTATAATCTGGCCTCAGAAACCTCTGCATGCAGTCTGTCCGATAGTAACCCAGCATAGCTGCAAGTGTGTGCAGGGGGGGATGGTGGTAGAGTTTCACAGCATCATCTGTCAAGGATATGTGTGTGTCCTCAGAGCCACTTCCCCCACCTTATTCATTTGGCTTGCGTGGCCTTATATGGAAAATGGATCTTGTGGTGTGAGCAGTTTGAACCAATCATGGTTGGTTTTGGATGACGGGGGAAGGGGGAGTGTGTCTGGAGGAAGCTGGCTGCCCTTGTCTGGGTGGGGTTTTTAGGGGGTGGGACCAACGTAGCCGGCTGGTGTTTGAAAATGAATGATATGCTGTTTAAGTTGTAGAAACACTGAGCTGTTGGCTTATTTGTGTACAAGTGTTTAGCGGCAAACAGCATTTACAGAAAGGGGGCAAAAGGAAAAGTGGACCAGATAAGACCTGAAATACAAACCTGGAAAATAAATAGCACCAGCTGCAATGCAATGTGAGTAGCTCAATTTATATGTATATTTTTAACGTAGCATAGATGTACCCATTTTATCTTGAGCTCCTGCTTCCACTCAGATCAGGTGTGGTAAGGAACCGGTTGGATCGATTCCTGAGAAAACAGCTCATGTACTGTTTGATTCTATGTTATATGAATTAAGATCAGCTCCATCCTGGTTTTATGCCATATATATGATTCCCTTTATTATTATTATTTGGCTTAACCATTCCCTCTTAAATTTTAAATAAAGAGCTCATTTTAGCCTGATATGAGTACAGATGTCATATGCTAATAATTTACGTTTGTTCTGTAAATTTCAATAGAGGGAATGTGTGGTAGCCTACAACATGTGGACATCTGCTCCTCTTAAAAAAGGGTGTAACCCAAACTGCAGATCTCTGTGAATTTAATATTAAAGGGATATATTTAAAGCCTTTTCCCTTTAAAAAAAATATGTCTGTATTAGCGTAGAAAGGTTTGAAACTGGATCAAAAATGTTAAGTTGACGTGGTACCTGTGTGTCAGGATGCTGATAATTACGTCCAGTCATAAACTGCTCTGCTGGGGACTGTTCAGAGGCAGCAGCTGGCTGAGGATGCACATCTTTCAGAGGATAGATAGATAGATAGATAGATAGATGGATGGATAGATAGATAGATAGATAGATAGAAAGCCAGTTCATCTCGCTCTCGTTCATCCAGTAAAGTGGAGATGGCTGTTGTCTTGGACAGCGGGAGACAATACATGAGAAAAGCGAGACAAAATAGAAGGGAGGGGTGGGGTTTTGTCTGTTTGACAGAGGATTAACCTAACTGAAGTTTGCAGGCATGGTGGTGGTATTGTGTTGGGGAGAGCCCCCTTGATGGTTCATGTTTTTAGCTAAGGATGGGGGTTGCAAATGTTGTTTGCGTTCTTTATTAAGAAAACACTTCTGTTACATTAATCAATGATGTAAACTAAAAAAAGGTTTAAGTGTTATCTTTTCAACTGTTGCATTTGCCCTTTCTGAATCGAACAGCTGTTACACGACTCTGCTCTACATTCATAATCCTCTCCCGAGTGCAATAATGCAGTCGCAATAATGATGTCAGTTTGCGCAGTGCTAAATCCATCAGATAATTTATCCTGGGCATCAACTGTGCTGCCACGACAAGGAAACTTTAGGAATATCAAAGATTTGAAACAACAATCAGATTTGTTAATCAGCAACTGTTTGGATAATGACTTCATCTAAGGCCAGTGTTTTAATGTGGAATTTAGCAGCTTTTCTCTGTTTTTATCTAATTATGAATTAAATATCTTTTGGTTTCAGACTGGTTGAACCATTTTAAATGTCCTGACAGACAAAACGATTGATTGGCAGGTTCATCGATACTGAAAATAATCATTAGTTGCAGCTCTTCTTCTCAAACCTGGGTTTTGCTTCAAGTGAAGGAGAAGTCCACAATCTTATCCCATGGGTGATAGTAAACCACAGCATTGCATAAATGGACTATGACAAATTTGAAAGTGATAGTTCACCACAACAGGCAGGGGTTTTACTTTTGGGATGCATATCTGAGTAACCCTTGAGGAAAAATGACTGATGTTGAAAATAATTTGTCATTGCCTGACAAGCAGTCTGGGCTAAATAAGAGTCATTCATCTCTAGCTTTTATTTGTGACCTAAATGTGAAGAGCTCATGTGATGAAACCTCAAGACCAAAAGAGAGGTGGAGGCAATAACTAGATAGCCTCAGAGCCTTTTCCTGTCTGATATATTCTGTCTGTATTCATCCAGACTTGAAGGGTAGGCCTACTTTTCTCAAGATCACGCTCACACATCCCATTACTTTCACCCTGGATTTGAAGACCAAAACAAAACCTAAAGACACAGGAGGAGAGAGGGAGGGATTTGTAAGATGTCTGCCCAAACCACACCCCAGTTCACTCCATATCTGCCTGCCTCCACTCTCGACTTAAATTCCTTTTAATACTGCTGGAATGTAGGGATGGGCAATTTGGCCAACATCTAACCCGATATAGGTCACTTCATATCTCGATAACGATATGACGATATAGCATGTTAGTTCAATAAGTATATGTGAAATAACCACATGATGAAGCCCATTTTTGCATACGCCTTTTGAATTCTACTTCAAAATTATACCTAATACTTGACAAATGAAAAATACTGAGTATTTTCTTATTGTATTAAGAACTTTAGTGCAAAATAGATATAACGTTTAAGGATTAGAACGTAAACCACTGTTGGACAGTTGATGATGACATAACCGGATTTGGAAGAATAAATACAATAGCCATTTTTATATTGTTTTGAACATGTATATCACCCACTAACAGCTGTCCTTGAGGAATCTGCATCTGTGTTGGAAGGAAGAAGTGAAATAAAAAGGCAGTGGTGAGAGCACCCTGGGACATCTGTCTCCCTCAGCTGAGACCTTTAGGCCTCCGAAGACTCATTACCAAATTGTCCTCTGGGTCAGCTGGCTGCTCGCCACATGACTTCAGCAGGATTGATTTTCTTTTGCAATAGTGAGGTGACAGCTGCTGATACCTCAATGTCCAGAATTTCAGGAATGCTGGCAATTTTATTCCTGCCATTTTATACACAATTCACACACGCAAGATGCCATTTACCACTTTTTTTTAGTTATATAGTTAAAGGTGTGGTTGCATGATGGCAAATATTTTTGTTCCTGCTCTCCGACCTCTCTGGCGCCCGACTGTCCCTGACAAGCGAGCCATGATATGCTGCTGCCACAATAGGCAGACGAAGCTGCCAGTATGTGTTTTCAGCCCCCTTAAATAAACAGAGCAGCAGCAGCAGCTCGGACTTGTGATTTACCAAACCGAGGGGCTTGAATGACTGTGGCCAAATGGTGATGGTTCATTGTGCAGGAGGCTTTGACGTGCTGCCTGTTATGAGGTAATGGCAGAAGCATAAAAGCATTCTCCCTCCGACTATTTTAAAATGGAAGAGATCCCCTTTTAGGCCCTGTAACAGTGTGTAAATGATGCAGCATCATTGATAGATGAGAAAACTATTGGCCCTCGTATCTCAAAATTTGGTTTCATACTCTGGTTTAGTTTTATCTTCATGACCGTGACTAGATTTTGAGAGAATGGAGCAATGGAAAAATTGTTTTGGTGACTAAAAACCACTATGAAAGGCCATCCATTATTTGCATCAAGGCAATGTTATCTGTAGCAAAACTTTCCAGTTTGCCAGCTCGACACCATATGTTCCCCATACTGTTGCCATATAACCAAATTTTGTCAACAGAGCATTCATTGTTTAGATGGAGACAGTGTTTGTTTAGCAGCTCCTACAGTCCGCTATAAAGGTTGCTAAAGCGTCAGCATCAGCGTTGATAACAAGAATGGGTGTGTAAATATGACCGTGATTACAACGGCTAGAAAAAGTCCTGTGACCTGGTACCAACAACACTCAGGTGTGAGTCTTGTGAGTACTAGAAGCCGGCTGTCACACTTTGGCGTTACAGTCTCAATATTACACCAAATTTCTTTTTTCCCTTTTTAAAGTCTATGGCATGGCATATGACTATGGCATCTTCGTGTGTTGTTTTGTTACGGGAAAAAAGCCATCCGTACCCTGAAATAATGGTGTAAATCTTTGTTCAAGCCCCAGTTACGTAAATAGACATGAACTTATTTAGCCTGTTATTTACCCATGTTTCAGTTACATATTAGTCAACAGCATCCAAACTAATATTTTAATTCCTAGACTTATGATCCTCTGAATATAACATGATAAATATAATAAATCTGTTTTGCTCAGATGACTTGGATACATGAATTAAACAAATAAATTAAACTGCAAAAAAAAGTGGGGGTTTGCTTCCTTTCACTGTTTTATATCAATGCAAACTGCATATGTTTGGGTTTTAGGCATCTCTTGATGTTACCTTGGGTTTTAAATTTAACAGGCATCTTTTACAATTTTCTGACATTGAGGAAACAATCAGTGGATTAATCGATAGTGAAAGAAATTCTGAGTTGAAGCCCTATACTAAGTGAAGTCTACAATGAAAGGGCTCAGTGTAAAAAGTCCTAAATTCTGACATTATTAAAACGGTCTAACGTAGAACTCATCATTCAGTCCCTGAGGAGGTCTTTGTGATCCTGTTACATTGCCTAACCAATGCAAATGTGACTTGTCTTATTATTCATCATCTCTAACAACGTAAACATCTCTCCTCTATCTTCTCAGTGACCGAGTGTGAGCCCACCGCCATGTCTGAAGCCGTGGTGATGGAGCCTCCCAGAGCAGGCGGCTTCCTGGAGTCATCCTGCGGTGTAGGACACAGCGCAGCCTCCCTCGATGACGCCATTGTGGATACAGCAAAGTAGGTCCACACAAACGCATCCAGGACACCTTGACACCACTGTAGAGCTTTGGCTCCCCAATTTGGGTGTTAAGAGACAGCAAATTTTTTTGCTGCCAACAGAAATATATAGTTTGGTGCACTGGATGTACAGTGCTGGGATAAAGCGTTACATCCGGTGTGTGGCTGGAGGTCTTGCCCTCAGCTATCCATTTTGCAAGGGCACCATCTGCTTAACTCAACCCAAGATGTTTGTGATTGGTTTAAAGAAAGAAGTCAGAGCGTTTTCTCCTCTATAGCAGAATGACAAACCAGTGTAGCCAGACCTGTAGCTAGGTCTGGCAACGCAGACTAAGAACTTTGTGACCTTTGTTGCCTCATAAGTAGTTTTTGCATTGTTGTAAAGGATCATGAGCCTAAAATGTCGGGAGCCACTGATCTGGAGTCAGGTGTCATCAGGGATGGTAAAACTACTAGCTTGATAGCTAATGGGTAGTGCGTTTTGCATAAGGGTAGCATCATTGTCTTTCACTAAGATTTGAGATGATGGCAAACATACCACCCAGGTTAGAGCTCTAGCAGTTGGTTATTTACATAATGTTAGTAATTATGCAGTCTCATTGTGTGTAGGATTACATTCCTGTCAGTGTAATCACAGTGGATCTATCACTTTTGAAGATCTAATTTAATGCAATAATAACAAACTTTACTTTTGAAATTATTATTGTTTTAAAGATCTACAGTTGACATGAAGGTATAATATATACTTTCAGGATGATGATGATGATGTATTTTCCCCTTTTGGTTTCTGCATCTGTTTTTTCCCTCAGATGCGACAGTCTACTCTCCTGTGTTAAGTACCATGTATTATCCTTTCCCTCTCTGCAGTGAGTCTTCAGAGGAAGAGTCCGCAGGGGAAAGGGACGAGGAGATTGGCGCACACAATGAAGTGGCCAGCAGCACCAAGACTACAGAGGTCCCTGCTGAACAGACCTCAAACACACAAACAGGTGAGCGCTGAAGAAAAGCCACCAGAGTGTGACTTGACTGTGTTTACTCTTCCTAAAAGTCTAAAGTTGGATCTAGTTGCTGAAGTCAGCATTAGTGAACATGTTTTGTCTCTGACCTTTTTTCTCCTGAGGAAGTGGGTCAAACGGAAGTGAGCGACCTCCACATTCTTTGGCAGAACAAATTGACTTCCCTTATCCTGCCGGCTTTTTCCAGTCCATACTTTCCTTTCTCGGTCATTCCTTCCTGTCTCGTTAACTGAAGGGAAAATCCTGCCATGTGTACTTCTTATCTTGTCATGTTTGTCTTTTACTATGATGTGTACTTACGGGAAGCTTCATAATTACCAAAAACAAAAATCCGGTCAGTTGAGTAGTTAATCTGTTAAATACATTATTATATTGGTTTGGTTTCATGGGATTATACACTAAAATCATCTTTACAGTTTCTCAGAGATTTCATACTAAATTAAGTATCCTTGACTTGAACTATCACATGTACGTGTCTACTGCTGGCTGAGTCCATCAGGGAAGATTCACCGTCCTCCCCTCTCACCTCCTCAGTGCACTGATAACCAGCTGTTTGTGTTTGGTCATAAATCCATCATCATTTAGATTTTCTTTGTGCAATATGACACCATTATATACTGAAAACATCCTGCTGACTGTTGGGTCAATGAGACACTTTACTTTCTGAGTGTACAAAACACAAGATGCTTTTCTAATTAACACTTCAAAGAAAATCTACTGTCACAACTTTGGTTTTATCTTTGTAGCTCAGGCCATGCCTTCTATCGCTAATGATAATCTTGTACTCACTAAAGTAATTGCTGAGGTCTCTGAACGCTTCAAATAGGTCCAACGGGGAGAAACGTGGTAAGTTGGTCAGACATATTGTAAACAAGTCAGATTATCTAAACCACTTTATTTAAAGACTGAACCAAATGTTAGAGCACTAAAAATGCTGCAAATAATTAGGGCTGGCCCCTTTTAGTCGACTAATTGTATGCTTATTTTCTGAATGTGTTTTTCTGCCAGTGAACGCCCAGCGCCCAAACTCCCTGGCGGTGCCTGCAGCAGGAGAGCCCGGCCTGTGGACGTCTCAGGGTAACGCAGAGGTGAAACTGAGGATCGGGGACTCTGGCTTGGCTGCTGAGACCCCTCTGACCATCGACCAGATGTTCACCTCAGCTGTGGAGCGCTTTGGGGACTACACAGCTCTGAGCTGGAAGGAGGGCGAGCAGCAGAAGAGCCTGAACTACAGAGAATACTACCAGACCTGCCGCACCGCTGCCAAGAGCTTCCTTAAGGTAATTTCTTATCTAATTCTTTTTGATTATATTATTTATTAATCATCTTTGGGACAACTTTAGTAGCACAAACCACAAAAACCTGCTTTCAAGTTTATTTTCAGCTTTCTCAATAATAAAGAAAACAAACAATTAGTCATTCATTGATAAGTTACCTCAATTTTTAAGACAAAATGCCAAACGTTATTAGTTTATTGAATATCTTTGGGTTTGGACGATTGGATGGACAAACTGAGACATTGGAAAGTGTAACCTTCGGCTCTAGGAAATCATTGACTCACATTTTTTTATTGACAAAATGACTAATCATTCATTTCATGTTTATCATTTGTTGCTCAAATTGTCAGGTGTTGCTTGAACCAAATCTAGAACAGTTTATTCAGGTGCAATTCTGGAAAAATTGGTGTTGCTCAATTAGATAAATCGTCGTCTCATTTCAAGATATACAGTATATATATATATACAAGCTCTAACACAACATTATGCCTACCTTTTTAAGTGAGGAGAAAAATATCTGTACACTGCCTTACGTTTCTATTCGCCCTGAGCAACAATTCTTCTTTAGCATCAAATGTTTTAAGATTTCTGTTTTGTTTTAAACAATCAACTTGTTCTTAAACCAGTCTAGACAAACGCACGACTCATCACAAAGGTGTCGGGGTGAAATGTGAGCGAGGCAGCTCCGGACAGGCCTCAGCTGTTTGTGCAGGATAAAGCATGTTATTGTTTATTGTGTAACTCAACACAGTTAGTCAGCATAGATACTCAGCAGGGAGTCACACTAAGACATACTTACGCGCGTCTCTCTCTACTTAAACATAAAAACTAACCTGATTGTCCAGACATGCCGACTCTTCAACAAGCATTGTGTTTTTCCATCTGCACGAGCTTCAGATGCCAAGCCTCTTCTTGCATCTACTGTTGTGAAAGACTTAAAGATATTTGAAAAGGCTAAGTGCACTGTTGAACTTATGTTAGGTATCAGTAGTACCTTTAGCTGTCTATGCATTTCCATAGTAACAGCTGCCGTGGAAATGGGCCTCCAGCAACCCTGTAGATCAGCAGATCTGCGGCTGGCGGTTCAACTCTGTCTCTAAATGTGTCAGGAATAAAGACAAACTTTGTTTTAGTGCATGTATGATTCCAGTTTCTTGAGGAAAGAATAACTTTTTTTTCTAAACTTAGGACAGTGTAAAGTTTCATGTTAAAACAAGAATATAAGCAGATTGAGTCTTAACCTGACAACAGCCATATTAACCTTGTTTATTTCTCTAAACTATGTTTTAAATGTAAAATAAAGAGGGGGCATCACAGTGGTTTAGGGAATGAGACTCAAAACACCACGTCCCACAGTTTGAATCCGGCCGGGGGACCTTTCTTTTGCATGTCACCCTTTTTTCTTTGTCCCCTCATTTCCTGTCTGACTCTCAATCCTTTCAAAAGGCAATAAAGGCCTCCCACAATACTTAAACATGAAAGAAAACTAACAGCTTAAAGGAAAGAGAGATTACACTGTAATGTCCCAGCTGAATTAGAAATGGAAATGGACGTTCAGGATATTTCAGTATTATTTCTAGGATTATTTAACAAAGGGTTTATTTATACTTAAAAAGTATGTTTTGTTTTTCTGCAGCTGGGATTGCAGCGTTACCATGGCGTCGGCATCCTGGGCTTCAACTCGTCTGAGTGGTTCATCGCTGACATTGCAGCTATTTTGGCCGGGTGAGTTTCATCCTCTGAATCTGTCAGCGACGAGCTCACTGTTGCGCACTCACAGGTTCATTGTCAAATCTGTGTTTATGTGTGCGTGTCTGTCGTACCTGGGTGGATGACCCAAACAGATCGAACCTTCATTCAGCTAGCAACTGACTCCATCTGAGAAACCAAAAACTTTTTTGATTGTCAACTGAGCTGCTTGTATCACAAAACATCTGTTTGCCGAAATTTGAGCCGTATTTATGGTGACAATTTCTATTTACTGTAATTCCTGAAAGGCTGATAACAAGAGTGCATGGAGGGAAATGAGTTTGGTTATACAGCACATGCTGCTTCTTTTGTTTCCTAAGACATAAAACTCCAATACACATATTGTGTACTGTTGATACTGTTTTCACAGATTCCCACACCTACTGTCGCCTCAGTGCTCAGTGTTCCATGACAACAAGAATGTATTGAATACGGTTAACCTGTCAAGCCAGTCCTAAAGAGCAAAAGAACAGGTTTAGTTTTAGAAACTGTAGTAAACTCAGGTATTCTGCAGGTCACGTAACTGGAAAAACAATAATAATGCTGCTAGGTCATGGAGTTTCTATCGCTTCTATCTTCACTAGGAATGGGACCATTAAGAAAAAAATAAGTTTTTTCATCTACTGTTTCCTGCTGATCACTGTTAATGCAAACAGCATAGATTACTCCACTAGAGATCTGTTAAAAAAAATAAAAAGCACAGATGAATGTTGGTCGGATCAAGTTGAGAGCATGTTCAGTGGAGACGATTTGGGGACAAGATTTTCCACAAGGGCAATAGTTTAATCTGGATCTGTGTGAAATGTTAAGGTGAAACATTCCTTTTGTCTGCTGCAGTGGGTTTGCTGTTGGCATCTACACCACCAACTCTCCTGAGGCATGCCAGTATGTAGCAGAGAACTGTAAGGCCAACATCATTGTGGTGGAGAACCACAAACAGCTGCAGAAGATCCTTCAGGTGAGACCACAATGAGTTGCAAATACACACTGTAGATAACTTTGAATTGAAGATATAAATAGAAGGGTTTGGTTTTTTTGCTTTGATGTTCTAAGCGAGCTAATTTGTATTTTGCTCTATTTTGTTGTTGGTGTCAACAACAATTAAGAGATGTAAAAAAAAACAACGTTGCAATATATTTTGGAAATGAATAGAGATTGAGTGACAAAAAGAAACATGACTTAACATACCATGTTATGTAGGAAATCTGTGACATTAAGAGATGGCTAAATGTTTTTCCCATATATAAAGTGTGGGGGGTTTTTTTGGGTGCTCCTGGAGCTTTTTTTCTCCGGCTGTGAGCAAATGGTGACAATGCGCACACAATTTTCCCAAGTGCAAAGACACTACATACTGAAGACCTATTATTATTATTATTACCACTACAGTATGGACTTGGGACACAACTAGAGATTCTTTGTTTTACTTTTTAGACTGCGTAGTGAGGCCTTCAACACAGTACATCTTGTGTTCTGTCATACAATAATTACAAATATTTATAGCCAGTAGTAGTGTCTTCTTGTTGACCATTGCCTGCAGTTATGCAAGCATTTAAATGTATTCTGTGTGTTTACAGATTGAAGACCAACTACCACACTTGAAAGCCATTATCCAGTACAAAGATGCACTTAAAGAAAAGAGACCAAATCTGTACACAGTAAGTACACAATCTGTTCATGGCAAACATGAAAAGATTTATTTAGTTTAAGGAAGCATAATTAAGTGATTTTGTTTGTGTGCTGCAGTGGGCAGAGTTCATGGAGCTCGGACTTGATGAGCCTGAGGAACGGCTCGATGCGATCATCTCCAGCCAGAAGCCAAACCAATGCTGCACGCTTATCTATACCTCAGGGACCACAGGCCAGCCCAAAGGAGTCATGCTCAGCCACGATAATGTAAGTTTCGTGAGCCAAGTGTGTTTTTACCTCGTGAGAATAGAGAAGTGTCACATGTCGGGCTCCTGACATTGACAGCAGAAACATGCCTGTTTTATTAAGGGTGAAAGGTGCAGATGCAGCTGACAGACACGCTCATATACACAAGTACTGCACTTGCACTGCTTGTTAGGTAGGTTTCTATTCAGGTATGGATTTGCCAAATACCTCCTAGTACTTTGTGTTCAAGACAATCCACATGGACAGACAATGTGCTGTCGTCAGTAGTAGAATGTGACCCAAATACCATACCTAAGTAAAGTACGAGTGCCTCAAAATTGTGCTTGAGTATTTGCATTTAATGCTTCCTCCACTCCACTACATTTAAGAATATTGCATTTTTTACTCTACTACATTTATTTGACAACTTTAAATATTTTTCAGATTCATGTTATTAAAATATAAATCAAATAAATGATGTATTATTGATTGCAGCAGTATATAAAGTAATTACAATTAGCTTCACCTTTAACAGCTGCAGTATACTCAAGTGATACTTACACATTAATGTATCTCCAATCATAATTTAGTGATACAATATATATTCTGAAACAGTAAATTCAGCATAAGTAAACTGTGGTATTGCTTTTATTTAAGTATATCTGATTGAATAGCTGAACCATAGACTCATTAACTTCTCACCTGGCTGTCTCAAACAATTAAAACTGGGTTTGATCCACTTGTTTTATTCTTATCAAAGTTCACTTATAGGTGATATAAACGCTGGTCATAAACATTCACCTTTGTGTATCTTGTACAAAAAAAAAATCAAAATACCTCATTAACTGTATTCCTCTCTCCTTCCCTTCAGATAACATGGGCCGCGCTCTCCACCAGCCACCATGTGAGTCTGACAGACGCCACTCGAGCTCAGGAGATTGTGGTCAGCTACCTGCCGCTCAGCCACATCGCTGCTCAGATGGTCGACATCTGGGTCACCATGAAGGTGGGAGGGGCGACCTTCTTCGCTCAGCCAGATGCACTGAAGGTGAGACACATCAGTTTACATGTGGGGAAAGGTATGCAAAGACCCAAAATATATGGCCCATTACAAACTGCATCTATTCAAATATTAAACATTTTCATATAAAGGAAAAACTGTCAATTTGAAATCATCAGCAACTGACATTAGGATTAATTAATGCAAAAAGACCAAAATAGGTCCTTCATTTCAGTGGATTGTCATGAACAGCTGGTCATCACTAATCAAGATTTTATCTGGTGTTAAAAAAACAAAATAAACTGGCATGCTGAGTTGATGCTTTCAGTGGCCTTTACTTCTTAGGGCTTTCATTCCCCCATCACCACCCCTGCACATTAATTATCACATCCTGAGGGTGGACATATGACTATGATTTAGACTCATTTCCTCTCCATGTGAGTGTAATGTGATAGTTATGTTTAAAACTCTTGTCATCAGGGCTCCCTGGTAAACACCTTGAAGGAGGTGCGTCCCACGGCCTTCATGGGCGTCCCACGTGTTTGGGAGAAGATGCAGGAGAAGATGAAGTCTGTCGGAGCCAAGTCTTCGACTGTGCGCAGGAAACTGGCTGCCTGGGCCAAAGATGTCGGCCTACAGACTAATCTGACAAAGATGAACCAGTGCGTACACATTATGAAATTTTATCTGTATTTAGACAAGCTCACATCACTCCTTGTTCCTGTTTCCATGCTTTGGTTCTGTTTCGTTACCGGAACGTTGTTTCTAAAATGTTATCACTTCCCTCTTATGAGACCACCGTGATTAGAGGAATTGTAGGTATGTAGGCATCCAACAGATAATGTTGATGATGGATTAATGCAAATCTGTTAATCATTATACAACAAGACCAATAGCAAAAACAGGGTCCACGCATGTAAGTGAACTCAGAAGCTTTGAGCTAGGCAAGATCGATTTAAGGTGTTGGTACGTTCTCGAAAGCGTCACCTGAAAATCGTAACACAATGCTTGCACAAGCTGCAGTCACTGCCACCAGGGCCGCAATAACATGAAGTTGACTCCTGTTTGTTTGTGCACTTCCGCTCAAAATAACCACAGCTGACCAGCTGGACAAAAGCTCTAGCTGCACGTCTGCGTCAGGCTATTTATGACACTTCGTCACCTCTTTATTTACTACATATCCCATCGTCTGTTTTCTATTTTTCTTCAGTACACTTTCCTCCACAGTGACATGTTTGTTAACTACTGTGGTCATAGCAACACTCATTAGCTCTAAATCACCCACTGAAGACTGTCGTTTGTCACTAAGGAGAGCGCACATTGTTTGTGCATGCATGGACCAGGCATTTCCATTTGCATCTGCATACTTCCATGGAGAATGTTTTTGCCTTAAAGTCCACAGCTATGCTCCGTGAGGCTGTTCTTTGAACGAAATGCTAATGTCCCCATGCTAACATGTTGAGGCTAAGCAAGTATATCAGCTGAGTAAAGCTGATGAGAATTATGTCATCAGTTGAGATATTTCAGTGTGAACAGACTGGTTGACATTTCCACATATTGTTTGTCTTTCCTCAGAGGAGGAGCAGCTGGCCGCACACCACTCAGCTATCAATTAGCCAAAAAGATTGTGTTCAAAAAGGTGCGTAAAGCTCTGGGCCTGGACCGCTGCAACAAGTGCTACACCGGCGCCGCTCCCATCACCAAAGACACCCTGGAGTTCTTTCTCAGCCTGGATATCCCTCTGTATGAGCTCTACGGCATGAGTGAGAGCACTGGACCTCACACCATCTCCACCCCTGGTGCCTTCAAGCTCACCAGGTACATTTTGGTTTACTTCATTTTGATTTGACGCAGGATGTCTGGATTACTGACAAATCAAAGCCAACTCAAAACACATGCTTTGCAGTGAATAATAAAAATGTTTTGTCCTGCAGTTGCGGTAAAGAGCTCCCGGGATGCAAGACGAAACTGCAGAAGCCAGACGAGGAAGGAAACGGTGAGATCTGCTTCTGGGGCCGTCACGTCTTTATGGGCTACCTCAACATGGCCGAAAAGACGGAGGAGGCTCTGGATGCAGAGGGCTGGCTGCGGTCTGGTGACCTGGGCAAACACGACCAGCATGGATTCCTCTTCATCACTGGAAGAATTAAAGGTAATTGTACTGGATCTAGACAGAGAAAGAGCGATGTATATTCTCCTTTTATAGCCTCCTAAAAATATGGATTCAGTGTCCTGTTACAGGAGATTGAATCTCTGTGAGCCTTAGGAACATTTTTCTTTATCTGTGACTACAACCTGTTTGTCCCTTTTTCATTTTTAGAGCTGATCATCACAGCAGGAGGAGAAAACATTCCTCCTGTTCCTATTGAGGATGCAGTGAAGGACGCTGTGAGGCTGATTAGTAACGCCATGCTGATCGGAGACAAGAGGAAGTTTCTTTCTATGCTGCTCACCATCAAGGTGAGTGTTAGAAACAGAGCTTGTAGGCACCAAACATATATATGCATTGATTTATAAGGCTGCATGTACGTCTGGTTCTGTTTTATAATTCTCAGTCAGTTGTGGAGCTTGGTGCACATGCACAAGCCTCATTTCCACTCCAGCAGTTTGCCATAAATGGCTGTAGATGTCACTTGTTTACATATCGATATATGCCTGCCCCACCCCAAGAGAGACCGGTCAATGAGAAGAGCTGCAATTTCACAGACAGCTGCATCAGTGATGTTCTCCAACGGCATCAGAACAGCTGTCTATCGATGACATGCACCTGTAAACCATCATGGTGATATCTGCATCCTCAGTATTACACATCAGGATGCTCAATGAATAATTTATACGGTTCATATTGAATCAGACTCTACAAGTGCTTCACAATTGAGGGGGAAAAAAAAGTTAAGCAGGGAAATGACAGCTCAAATGTAAATAAAGGAACAAATTCATCACTCAAATAATTTTAAATTAAGTTTATAAACAGTGTTTTACTATTATATATATATATATATATATATATATATAATAATACGTGTCTCACCTGATATTTAATGTGCACCTTATTTGACACTCGACCATCTGTAGAGTATGACTGACACACACACACACGCACACGCACACACACACATCCGGCCGTGGTGTAGACTTTACTGCAGGCATGGTTGTTTGTGTGCACTTTCATCACAGTTGAAGTAGAGGACAGCAGGGCACCGTAATGAGCAGGGAAACTGTACTCGTGTAGATAACACAGGATGTGACAGGCTGTTGAACAGAGTGACGGGTATCAGATGGAGGCTGAAGATGTTAACACTGTATCTGAGCCGTGTAAACATCCTATCTTTATAACTTTTATCTTATCTTAGGAACAGTCATCATATTCGTCTTAACTGATGAAAAAGGAGCAGGAGAATATTTGGCTCCTTAGATATTCACTTTCAGGTGCTGCCATCTAGTGGGTTTAAAGGAAAACTGCAAGATGTAGACATTATTATTGTCTTGAAATGGACTGCTGCACAGACAAGGAAATGTCGGGCAATAAAATTAAACCCTTTCAAAAGTTGTTTTTTTTCTCTATCCAGTGCCAGGTAAACGCAGAGTCAGCAGATCCAGAGGATGAGCTCACACCAGAAGCTGTTGAGATCTGCAGAAAGTTGGGCAGCAACGCCACACAAGTCTCTGAGATCACAGGCGGCCGAGATCGGGCGATCCACACCGCCATTCAGGAGGGAATCAACAGAGTCAACGAGAAGGCCGCCTCCAACGCTCAGCGCATTCAGAAGTGGATCATTCTGGATCGGGATTTCTCCGTTACAGGGGGAGAGCTGGGTGAGTAGAACGGGAACACAGGGTGTGCTGATCAGGGATCTTTATTCTGGGGATCTTTATTTTGCAGGAAGAAGAGTGCAGTTGACCCTATAGTTTCAGTATCTTAAGCCTGCAATGTGTGGAATTCACAATGTAAAGTCTAAATGCTTGGAATAACCTTCCTGAGTCACTTATGCGGTGAAAGGGCATCATCTATATATCGTCTCAGTGGTTCCAACCTTTGTTTTAGATAAACACAGTGTCACATGTTTGCATGATTCTAAATCAGAGTAATTTTTCCTTTGAATAATTTATAGAGGTCAAGAGTGGTAAAACTCTTAGAAACGATAAGTCGATCGTCAATAATCGGACTATGAATATTAATTTCATGCCGATTTCTTTGTCATTTTTCAAGCAAAAACTTTCTAATTTCATCCGTTTAAAGAGACATTTCTTTTCTTTGTCATACGTTATTGTAAACTGGATGTCTTTGGTTCGGGACGCCTAGTTATAATGGGCATTTTGGAACTTAGTTGCAGTCTTAAAACTAAAACATTAGAAAAACTGCAAAAAAAAATAAATAAATACAGCTAATTAAAGCTAAATAAAAAAAATTGTTAAGCTGAACTTTGATTAATTTTTTTCCTACTCAAATATTTATGTTGTGACCCCCCTCAGGTTGAAAACCAAAGATCTAATGAATCCTTTAACTGTGGTCTACTTGTGACAATATAATTTAATACATTATCAAGGGTCAAATTTTTGTGTAATGTTTTGGCTTACATAAGAATTGCAGTGGGAACCGGTCTCACATCTGGGATTTTCTTTTTATTTCTTCTGTGACCCACACTACTTGCAAAATAATAATAAATCTATTCACTTTTTGAAGATAAAATGAGACTTTAAATTTAATTACACAAACATCAATTTGCCATTTTTAAGTGTCAACTTTATATCAAGGGGAATACACTAACTTTTAGAGATGGATGTAATTTATTTGTAGAAATCTGCCTTTATGTTGAACTCTGACCTTGAATCCCCTGCAGACTTGAGTTTAAGTTAAACCTCAGATAACTGGGTTTAGACGAAATCTCAAGTTAATTTTCTGGAGGTGCTGGTGTTTAAGAGTCCACATGATATTAACAACATGAATTCCTTGCTTCCTCCACAGGTCCGACCATGAAGCTGAAGCGGCCGGTGGTGGTGAAAATGTACAAGGAGCAGATTGAGAACTTTTATAAGGAGCTGGCGACTCCAACGACCCCTGACAACCCACTGCCTCCCAAATAGAGCTGCTCCTCCAACTGTCTGAGTTAATATGCAGACTCACCCCGCGTCATTATCATTACCAGTTTTCTCTTGTTAAGAAAATGTTTTGATTGCCTTAAGTTTTGGTCGTTCTATCTTGGTTTACATTTGTGGGTGTTGTGCAAAAAAAGGAAAGCAGAAATAAGAAGCCATTGTGAAAAAGCTTTATGATGTTTGAAGAAGTCAATAAGCTGAAATCAACTATTTATTTGGATTACTACGATGAACTGTAATAACAGATAGGAGAAGAGGCAGCAGCTGTACAGAAGAAATGTTAATTGCACTGCATTACTCAAGATAGAGACAGAATCCAAGTGTTTTAGGATGTTTTTAAAGAAGTAATTTGTGTTTTTGAACATGTTTTTCTTTTATTTATTTCCGGTTTGCCAAAGTTTACATGGGCCAAATGAGCTTAAAATGGAGAAACATTCCTAGAAAAGACTCCATTTGTAATTCAGCAATCATATCCAAATGTTTCCTGGCCTTTTTTACATTTATTTGGTGTTCTTTCCTTCTTGTCTTTGTCGGCCGGGTTTAAAGGAAAAGCATTTAGTTTGTACACGTTTTTAAAAAATGCAAAAAAGGTAATTGTAGATACAAATCTATCTCATAACTAAGCATCCAAATTTTGTTTTTCATGCTGTAAAAACGTCATTGAAGCCATATCTATTTCCTTTTGTAACTGTGAAGTCGGACTCTTGTTGTTCTGTATGCTGACTCGATGCAGACCATCACACACCTGCCTGGTCCTGTTGAAATGTTTTACAACAGTCCTTCTGTGTGTAGACTGCTGTGAATTTTGTGGAATATTGTCAATATGTTTTGCCTACATCATCAGCGTTCACGTTTTACTTTGGCGTTGATTTGTCAGCCATTTATTCAACAGCCTGTACCTGGGAAATGTACATAAATTATATCATATGTAGCATTCTAGAAAATATATCAACTGGTCTGTTGCCATCCCTTATGCATCACACTTATAAATGTTCAAAGGCTCAAGGTTTTATCCGGAGAATAGCCTCCTTGGAGACACTTTCAAACATCTTCAGAATGATGTGAGAACATTCACAGGCACATCTTTAGAAGTTTTAAGAGAAAAAGGATGAGCTTGTTGCACTCCAAAGAGCTGATCTTGTATATGAAGTAATTGTATATAATAAGCATATTGTATGTTTTTGTAGCACTCTGATGGTTCAAAGTGAAGGTGGGTTTAGAGGTTATGGTTCACTCAAAAGTAACTGAAGTTCAGGGTAAACAAAACGCTTATGTACAGTTCAATAAGGAAATGACGGTGATTCAGTATGTCTGGATTTACCTGACCTGAAAGAGTTGTTCAAAATATCAGGGTTGAATGATGTAAATATGCATGAAGCTGCAGGAGAAAAAGGAAGCAGGCCAGTTTCTGTCTACAGACGTGAATGTTTGTGTTTTTAATCAGTTACGGAATAAAAGCTGATTTGAGCTGAACTCTGTTGGTCTTTCTTTTGAATGGAAGTTTCCTATTTATAATAATTTAACGTTTTTATTTCATTATTTTTACTAAAAGTAAAAGAATGAAAACCACAACATAGAAATAAACATAAAAGTAGGGGTGTTACAATTTCAATTTTAAATAAAAAAAAAAAAAATCACAATGAGCTTTAAATAACTGAGTCAAAAGCAGGTCTGCGAATAAAAAAATAAATAAATGTAATTTAATCGTAACCTTAAAAATCAGAAGTCTAACCAAATCACCAATCTAATAAATGCAATTATGCATTTAAAATTTGACTGTAGTAAAATTACAAACATGTTAGCGGCAAAATATACTTAACTAAAACTGTGCATTAATAATTACATCGCTTTAACGTTGCAGCTGTTAAAGATCGGGCAAATTTTAATACATTTATATTCTATTGGATTACTTGTGACTTTCTCCCTGGGGATCAATAAAGTTTTATATTAATCGATAATACAACATTAATTTATTAATTATATTTTATATTATCTGAATCTGCAAAGCAACAAAGAACAAGAGTTCTCAAAGAGATAAAGTGGAGTAAAAGGTACAATATTAGCCTCTGAAATAAATGAATAAAGGGGGTTATTATTACTGCATTACATCACAACCACAAACCCACAGCCTAAAAAAACACACCAAAGTAATTAGTCAACACGTAAACAGTTTGAGTAATAATTTCAACAAGACTTGTTTAATAAGTAACACCGGTAATAGGGAAATAAAGTGTACTCACCTCCTCTTATCGTGGCTGCTGAGGGTCTTTAAAGTATGAAAAGAGCTACAGATCTTTTTTCACAGCCAACATTTTGACTTTTCATCTTCCCGGACTAGAGGACTCATTAATGTTATTGGTAACACCTGTGCTTCTCCTACTACAAGTCCAAATGTCTGATGTGAAAGATCCTAACTTAATTAGAGCTTGATTAAAGGCAGGTGTGTTCAGTCAGCAGCATAAAGTAGCACAAGAAGGACATCGTCTGCTGCAGATGCCCAGTTATAGTAGCAGACTTCTAGGTCATCAAGGCAATTAAGTGAAAATTCAGAAACATTTTCTTTGTATCTATGTGTATGTTCAGGGTAATTACACGTGGTCTAAATGTTATACTTAAATGGCAAAAATAAAGGGTGTTAGAAATGTAGGGATATTCTGCCATGAAACTGGGAGTGGTCAATATGGATCCTTTGTTACTGTGTATATAATTTTACAGCACACTTTTCATTATCTAGTAATAATTTCTCAATCAATCCATTATTTTGCTAAGAAAATATCAGAAAATGTTTAAAAAATGCTAATTTGGTCGAGGTAAAGTCCTGGAAATGATTATTTTGTCTGAGCAACAGTCCAAACTAAAGAAAACCAGCAAATATTCACATTAAAGGAGCTGGAACCAGGCATTAAAAAATATAAACAATAGACTAAACAATTACTTGACTATCAAAATTGCTGTGGACTAATGTTCTGATGATTGGTTAGTATATCAAGTAATTGTTCTATCTTTAATTGCAATATTGATATATTTTGTAATCCAGTAAATACTCTGGAAAGTCGATTGAGAAACAATGTTGTTGACTGATTAAACAATCAATAATGAGGCAGCAATGTGTTTTTAGTTTATCCTGCAAAATTTTCCTCACGGTGAGAAAGATCATATACATTTCCAGTACTGCTCTACTACTCAAACTAGTTTAAGTCGATGCAGAGCTGCCTCACAGAGTACAATTTATTGATTAGCCTTAACCAATAAACCTCCTTCTCTGTAGTGACATTTCCTCGATAGTGTCAATGCATCATGAGCGTTATTGCCCGGCCCGCTGCGTGTCCTTTTAACCCCGCAGACTGCACTGACCATCACGTGAACTCTACATGAACCATCCACACGCAACCATGACCGGGTCACACAGCGGTCAATGATGGTCAGACACACACGGGGACAACAGTACTTAATGACTTTATTAATAATATGATTTCAAAATAAAAATTAACATTAAAATAACATGTTTTGTCCTTGTTAACAACTTGCATCATACGGCCACATGGTGGCATTGCAATGCCAAGTTTTTATTTTCCAAATATACCAAATTGTTCTGCACATCCAGTTCATTTGTTCTGCTTGGACCACATATATGGAACACATTTCGGACTCCCCCCGCCCTTTATCCCCAGTTTAAAAAAAACAAACCTTTATAAATACAGGCAACCCTGTCCCCCTGTCACTGACACATTATGACGACCACTGACGCAGAAAAATCCTGTCTGCACATGCCCCCTCCCACCCCCTCCACATATTTGCAACCATTTGCTCAATATTTTTACTTTTTCCTCCTTCTCTAAAAGATCCACACAGTAGATATTCTACCTTTGCTGTATTATACACGCATTATATATATAATATAGTCTCAGCTGAAAGGCTCCACTCCCAAAGACCTGCACAGAGTTGCAAAGTGAGAGGAACCGGAAGTGTTTCTCTCCATTCTCTATTCCCATTTTCACTTTTTTTATTAAATCGATCTTCAACGTTGCTCAACATAGAAACACAGGACTCTTCTGGATAATTTAACGGTTATATAAGGTTATGTTAGGATCACTAATTAAAATTGTTCAACTACTTTTCTGAGGAATCATGTTATATTCATCATTTTGGCTTTGGCTCTAAATACTACAATACCCATGAGCCTATGCGGTTGTTGCCATGGAGAAGGTGTCAGTCAGAGGCACCAATCAGGTAGTTTTTAAACAGTTTTTCATTGCAGGTGTTAACTAATTCAAGCTTCAGATTGTAAAATCACTTTTTTTTTTCTTAACAGAATTATCTTTAACTTCCACCTGCTGTTAGCAGATTTTTTGTTTGTCCGCAATGCTCCCCGGAGTTGTAGTTAACCAGATATTTTCGGGCAGTTTTTAGATAATTTTGACTTAAAGTGAACCACGAGAGTTTAATGTTGATCAAAGACTTAAAAGAGCTTCAACTGTGAGTAACGCAACAGTGTCTGTGGAAAAAACGAGTGACACTTTTACCTCCGATGCCAGGGGGCGCTCAACAGTTCTAACCCACTTCACAACTCTGTCGTTTCCTATGATGTGTTTCTTCAGGTTCATGTTCTCATAACTTGATGAAATCAGGTCACTGTTTGTTTTTGTTTTTGGGGGGGTGGGAGGGGGGGGGGGTGGGGGGGTGTAAAGAAACACTTGAATCATTATTTGACATGACACAGAAAATAAACATGTTTAGCTCAACAGTTAAGTTGTCTGAACCAAAGTGTCGGACTCCTCTTGTCCTTGTTCTGGTCCAGTTCCTCCTACTGGAAGAAGAGGTTGATAATGTTTTCCTACACCTGCTTCTCGGGTGTTCAGCTGTCATCAGAATCATGACAAAAAAAACATACAGGGACCTTCCCCCATAACGTTTTACGCCTAAAATAGATCCAACAGGCATGTTTGTGAATAATAGTGACAAATCATGCCAAAATAAAGACAATTAAATAATAAACAAACAAAAGAAATGGTTGGCAAAAAAAAAAAAAAAAATCATTTCATATCGTATTGCATGTAAATATTGTATAAAATCCTTAAAAATACAGTTCAGGTAACTACTTAAGTACTGAAGTCATCACAGCCAAAAGTGCAGAGGTCCATAAATAAAACATTGACTGTGGGTAGACAGTGGGGCTTCTCTCGAGACCCCACGTAACCTCCCCTTCTCAACCACCACAACAAGGGACTGAATGGGTGCCCGGTCAAAGGTCAGAGTTCATGAACTAGGACTTAAAAGTTCCCACATTGATGCACAGAGAAGAGGACAGAGAGGTTGGTTTTTAAAATCTCTCCTATCGCTGACAAACACACTCGCAGATGCACAAACGTCACTCACACAAAGTTTCAAAGTTCATTCTCAGTAATCACGGCCTGAAGTTCTGTTGACAGAGGCACACCTAGAGAAAATGAGGGTGGGCCGGGGGGAAGAAGTGAGGGCAGGAGCGGGGTTACTGCAGGGCACATAAGGCGGCAGGAATCCAGGTTTATTCGTCGTTTTTTTTTTGGAGACATTTTCCGTGCTCAGACGGCATTTACAGTAAGGAGAGGGAGTGTGTACAGGTTGCTGAGCCAGGCAGGCAACAGAAAAAGAGAGAGAAGTATTAAAGCTATCGAAGCGTCAGAATAAAAACACTGTCGGCAGGAAAAAAACAGAGGAGGAGGGGGAGGGAGGAGGGAATCGCTCATTGAAGGTTTGTAAACCAGTGGGCTCGTGTGTGTATGTGTAAAGCCTAGAGGGGCCACAGGAACTAACACACCAGGGGCCTGAATCAAGAAACAAGTTCACCTCATTCTGGCTTCACGAAACCTAATACTGGTGATCCTGGAAACCGGTCTCATAAAGCTGGCTGCTGGCTCTGTTAACCCATAATTTACCAAAGTGGGCAGGAGTTTGTTTACATTTGAGAGGCGTAAAAAGAAGTCAATCGTATTATTAAGACAAAACTGGATCTCTCTGGGGCAAATGTAAAAAAAATAAAATATTTAGAGTTTAAAAGATAGAAAAATATCAAGGAAAAGTAGGCAACATCCTGTAAATGTCACCATATTCACATGTAAAACAAAAAGGTAAACAAGAATGGTCAAATAGTTAAAGTAATAGACTATAGGGATGCACCGATCTGATACTGATTGTTTTGTTTTATTTTCTAAAGTTAGGAAAGCAATGTTTAAGTCAAGCCTGATGTTGCCTTGCACAAAAAAGATTGACCCCAGTCACAGCGAGGCAAACAGCTTATTATTCACACACTGGTATCGGTCGATACTCAAAGCCCAAGTATCGGTATGGAGACTGAAGTCGGATCGGTGCATCCCAATAGACTATAGCTAACAGTTCGCATTATAGGCTTCATTAGACTCCATAATTAACATGTTTGAGTGAGAATGAATTGATTATTGACATTTGTGCTTCTCTGTTTCTTGATCAACAAACAAAAAAGTAACACTGCTGCAAAAGGCTGCAGAGTAAATGTGTACAATTTTGAAGAAAATAAATCTTAATTATTGTTTATCATTAAGAAGGAAATGTGTAAAATGTATTGAATTTAGAAACCGCTCTGTGCCTGAACTCAAATGTTAAGCGGTGTGGTAAAAAAAACTGTCTACATTAGTGTGATAATGCACTCTGATGTGTCCTGATATTAAGAATAATGGACTCAATTTGTATATAATCTTCTAGTAGCAGTGCGTGGATAGATATCTTTTTAAATAAAGATGCTTTTAGTGGGTATTTCTTTTTACGTATGACCACTTTGAGTCTAGAAAAATACTGTGTTGCATGAGTCCATGCATGCTCTTGTGAGCTGCAGTAATGGATAATTAAAGCAAAATAGACTGCGCTGTACCAATTAAAGAATTTCAGTTCAATTAAATGCAACTGTAAATATCATAATAGATTGATAACAATGGCCAACTTGCTCTGTGCTACATGCTAGAGGCACTGTGGGCATCTACTGGGCTATAAACGCTGACAATAAACAGCAACATTATTAATGAAGCATCTTCTTTCATCTTCTCTCCCCTCATTTCCTGTCACCTCTAATAAAACTAAAAAAGTGGGTTGTGCTACAAACGTATCATACATGTCTGCTATGGTTTAGCATGTTAAGCAAAGTGAGTCTACCGGCGTGTGATCATGCCGCTTTGTGCTCATTATTACTAATCATTTACAGGTTTTGATGTAATCCTCCAAAGTGAAACTTCTCTGAAGCAGCACTGGTGTAGTGATCTAAACTGGTTAAACTTAGCCAGCTTCTTGAGACCGTACAGCTTGGGTTTAAGTCATCCGCCTTACCCACTGACCTTGCTTCATGATGCAGGCACCTGGTATACACATTTCAAATCACAAGGAGGGTTTTCTTTAGCTTATATTTCTGCTTACGTGCCCTTTGTTGATGCTCCCCAAGTGTCCGGTAACTTGGTCTCAAATGGTCCGTGTTTAAATACTTCAAACCGCTTGAAGAGGGAACCCTGATCCTATTTTCAACGACAACCGTCTCACAAAACACACGACACAGCTGACGCAACTGTTACTAGAGCTAATTAATGTGAGTAACTACCAAACGGTCCCCTGATGCTCCCTCATTAAAAACACTGAACCTAATCTCAGAAAGCAAAAACATCAAAACATGCCGACCACCACCGGGGAAAAAAATAGTGGCCTTAAAATTTCTAGAGGGCTTGATTAACAGAGACGTCACTGATAGAAATGACCACAGCCTACAAAGACACTGGAAAAAGAGAAGCAGGGATGGAAGCCATTAAGACAATACTGGATATTCAGGCATCCCTATTAACACTTGGGGTTTGGGGGGGGTTCAAGCTGTGTGACCATGGCTAACAGAGCGCACACCCCACCCCATCCCCCCTCACACTGCAAGTTGCAGAAAAAGGCACTAGAGTGGGGCTGTAGAAAAGTAAAAGCGATATACATTCATAGCTCACAGGTTATTTTAACCGCAGTCTGGGAATAAATACACAAAATGCACTTGTAGAAAAATAAAATGTAAAAAAGCGTGGCCCCTATTTATTTATTTTTTCCTTATTTTTGGATTCTGGGAGACAAGTATGGCTACTTTTTCACGGCTTTTTTTTAAACCCCCCTCCCCACCCTACCCTCCCACTTACAAGGCAATTCAGGAGTGATCCTCCACTGCTCTGGCTGCGAGCAGTCGAGGCCTTTCATGCACGCCAACATGAGAAGACGGGAGTTGGAGGAGGAGAGGAGGGATGGATTGAGGGGTCTTCAGTGGGAAAGGGGGGGCTGTTGGTAGGAGGTCAAGGCTCAGCTTTCAGTGCGAGGAAATAGAGGGGAAACTCAACAGAACATGTTTTTTCAAATGTTCGGACAACAGAGAAACACGGTCATTCAAAACAGAGTCACACATACGTACAGCACGCGTCTCAGTGTTAAGTGTACAGTGTTAAGTGTACAGACCCCCCTACCCAATTTTAAACAGCATTTATAACACACTGTAATAGCCATAAGCACATACAAGGACATTAAGGTACAGTGTGTGTGTGTGTGTGTGTGTGTGTGTGTGTGTGTTTTACTAAATTGTCATTCATTGTCAGTTCATAAACCAACAAGGAGTTATACCAATCTTACTTATTACATTATAGTGTGTTATAAACCACTTATTCAACATTTATATACTGCTTATAAATGCTAAATAGGGGGGTTAAAGTAAATTATTACCTGAATCTGCATTTGCTTGCCGTATGTGTGTGAAGGAGGGCAAACTGGCTGTTTGTGCTCGGGCTTCACGAACAAAGAGAAGTCGGTAACCACAAAGACAACATCTCCTAAACCTCAGCAGTGCTCACACACACACACAGACACGCACACGCGCATGCACAGTCAACACACTACTTAAAGAGTATGTCGGAGAGAAATGAGCTCCAGCTGACAGCAGGGGGAAGGGGACTGAAGTGTTCTGCCGAGTACGGAGTGTGCGTGTGAAGAGGAGGAGGAGGAGGAGGAGGGGAAGTATTGGGTTTGCAAAGGCGGGACTGCAGGAGGGTGAAGGAGGGTGTGGGGTGCATACCACAGCTCTGCACAGACTCAAAAAAAAAAGATGTGTAGTGAAAATCTGACTGTAAACGGAGTTCAGCCACTCCGCTCCTCCTCCACCCTCCCGCACCTCGTTCACCACCTCCAGTTTCCTCCCCTGCGTCACGCGAAGGTGATGTGTCTTCATGTGTGCTTGTGTTTGTTTGTGTGTTTCTGTTTGCGTGGTAGTTCTTTGATGATTCAGTCAGGCCTGTGAAACAGCTGCGACACGATGTGGCTGCTCGTCCCCTCCTTAAAAAGAGGAGACGAGGTGGTGAGTCTACCTCCGCCGCTGCCATCCACAGGCCGGTTTCCCCACAACGTTTTCGGCTTCCTGTCACGTGGCTGTCGCCTCCAGGTAGCTCTGTAGTTTGCGGACGGTTGACTCGTCCAGTGAAAAGAGGTCAAAGTCAAAGGTGGTGTTGGTCACGTTGAAGTGGCCCGTCTCCTCAATCAGGTTCACAATCTGACAGAAGAGTGAGAGGAGTGATCAATCGTCATCATTTACCATAATCATTATTCCTGAAATACACATATATTATATATATATATATATATATATATATATATATATATATATATATATATATAATATATATATTTAATACTTGTTTACAATCAAGTATGCCAGTATGATAGAAAACCAGCCAGGATAATGTAGCCTTAAATTATCTATTTTTTAAATACATTTCAGTTCTTCCTAGCAGTATACAACAATAATTCCTCATGAGATGATTAATTAATTAATTAATTTGGGGGGCTCGTATAGCCCTTAAGAGTAAAAGTCAAGCACATTTCATGCACTTTCAATGTACCTACATTTCGAATAAAAGATTGTTGGTTTACATGGCCGATGGTGCGGATGAAACACCAGCTTATTTTAAAAAGCAAGCGTTTTCCAAGGAGTATAATCAAATTAAAGCATATTTCTATCCTTGAAAACATAATTGCCACATATTTCCCAAATTTTCAACCCTGTATGTGACCTCGACCTGGATAAGTGACATAAAATGGATGGATGGATTAACCAGTTAAAAATGATAGATGGCTTTAAAAGGCATGCTTAAATCGACTCTTGCCTCTTTGCTTCTGTAGCTATTAGTAGAGACGTTGTTTGTTACAGGTCAGACGGTGCTGACTGCAACAAAAAGAGGAACTGAACAGCCGCCTACACGCACAGTCCACTGTCACAACAATCCCGTTTTAGTTTATTCTACAAAAAAAAAAAAATACTTCCTAATGTTACTTACATTAGTGGTGACAGCAGACAAGAAAAAATAGTAAATACATCTATTTTCAATATGTACTTCAGATCACATTCTTCATTTTTTACGCGGTCCATTCATGGTTCACCACTTATCCGAAATGCAAGCTGTTGGTTGTTTAGTGCAATATTTTAACAATGGAATATGGCCCGCTATTTGACAAAATGATCAACAGTATCAAGTGAAAACAGAGGCACGAACACACACCTGCTGCAGGACGTTACGCTCCCTTAAAGCCATCAGTCTGCGATGGAGGTCCACCAGTTCTTCTGTGTAGGCCTGCAGAGTGAACACGTCAGTATTAAAGAGGACACGAAGGAGTCATACAGCTGTTATTTTTGATTGAAATCTAAACTTCTGAATGAACATGGTAAAAATAATCTTTAAAAAAAGGAGTTCGCCTGACCTACTGCAGGCCCTAATTAGAGTAATGTTCTTTTCTGACTTGAGGCCAGTCAGGTGTCTCTTCTGGTATTTCTGATTGTGAAACTATCCCCGTGTGTTGGCTCAGTGAATGGAAGTGAAAAATATTACATTCGTTTTTACGAGATAGTTAGACAGACCTTTTCATGTATTTGGTGCGTCCGAAGTTACATCACAACAATATAGGCTATCTAGGCTCAACTGTTGAGTGTCTATGGGATCAAATAACATTAACATGATAGCATAAGCAACTGACTGTTTATTTTTGTTCACTTAAGGTCATCCTGAAGTAGACCTCGTCCTTTGAATTAGTGTGGGATTCAACCTTTTTCTTAACTTCTCAACAAATCCATGAAACTGAGCTCATGTTTTAATGTGAAGGAGTGATATAGGATCAGTTTACCAGTTTCATTTTATTCATTCACTTCATGAATCATCTCGTCACAAAGTAGTAAAAAGAGAATCTTTTCAAGGGGTTCATAGGCCAGAGTCTGTCTGCACATCTGGATTAATTCACTGTCCATTACTCCATCTTGAATTCATTAATGCACTCATTGAATATGGACTAAACACTGCTTGTGTGTATGTGTGCGTGTTAAAGCGTAAAAAAAAGTTTGATTTACCCTTCCTACCTTGTCGTATCCCTTCTTCAACACCTTCTCTGAGCGAAATGAGGAATCTGGACTCTTTCTGCCTGAAACCTGTAGAAAAGGAGAGCGGGAAAGGAGGAAGTACATTACAGAGAGGGAGGATACAAAAGAAGCAGAGGCAGTGATGTGAGACCATCTGGGACAGTGATGACAGTGAATACAGCTAAAGTGTCACTGTAAGCCTCATGCAGTCCTGAAACACTGTGGTTCTCATGTCTTCGGGTTATTTTAGATGGGTACGAAGCAAGATGTTAAAAATACAGCATATACTGAAATTAAAAATGAGTTGTCTTTGTCTGAAACAAATGCCTTCAACTGTTTTTTTTAAGTATTGTTTTGATAGTTTTACTCACACAAAGGTTTTTATCAAACTAACAAAATACATTTCTTTCATCATTTTTTCATGTTGCCGCAGGATAATGTTGACATTTGAACACTGAAGAATACTGGATGAAGATGAACTCAGTAATATTTTTAAGAATAAATAAAACCAGAATCGTTAAACAGGAGGGCGAACTTTGAATCAGACAGTTGATCTAACAAATGCAAATGTCCATGTTTGGTATAAATGTTTATCTTAAACTAAAAATTAATTCATCCTTAACACATAAATGAAAGCAGGCAGTAAAACAAGGTCTGTGAGACTCACTTTATTATTGGAGGAGCTGTGTTTCTGCAGGGGCGGGGCGGGGTCTCGACTGGGGCTGTGCGAGCCGTCACTGCTGTCACTCTCGCTGTCCAGGCTGAGTCTGACAGAGGGGACAGGGCAGGGTCAGAGGTCAATCACACATAGACTGGCAGACAGAACACACGGTCATTCTGCTTAGCATTGTACTTGGGCGTGTGCATCTTAGATTATAGTTATTTGCTGCTAATATGGAGCCGGTTAATTGTTTGGTGAAGACACAACAGACATTTAAAAATCAACAAGAGTAAACAATACTGAGAAGAGATAAAAACGGGGACAAGGAGTTAACGAGCCTGACCATCTTACAAGTTCACTGCAGGTCACACTGTGTGAAATCAGTCTAATAAAATTAGTGTCTGTGTTGTGTATTTTGAGGAATGTCAGAATTTTTTGATAAAAGCCAGTTGACTCACGCAGAAAGTTTCCCCTTTTTTCTATTTTGTGCACAATTCTCACACATAAAAACCTGCGTGGAGATGCTGGAAATTGGAAAAATATTGTAAAAAGGTTCTTACACTTGGCTGAGGTGGAAAAGTCAGACAGTAGAAAACCGAAAAGTTTTCATGAAATAAGTTTGAAATTTTCACTTGATTTGAATGGAACTCATGCACTGCTCTTTTGTTTTAAAAATGCAGCAAAACAGTAAACTCGGACCATAATGCTTCCACTTCTTTGCATTAAAAAACTCAAGAGAAAAGTATGTCGCAGGCTGAGAAAGAGTGCAACATACAAAGTGAGTTTGAGGTAAACGTGTGTTTTAGCAGTAGCAAGATTGAACTTGTGTCAGAGCACCACTGTTTTTGACCAACAGCCAAAGATGGAAAGAGGCCTTCAGGGAGACTGACCGAGAGTCGCGGTTGGGGGGGTTGGTCTTAATGGGTGTCTCTTCCTCTGAGCTGCTGTCGTCGTCATCCGACTCTTCTGACTGGATCTCCTCCACCATTGATCGAAGGGGGCCTGGGAGAGGGGGCAGAGTCACACAAACTATAGTACAACTCACATCAACTCTTTAAATCCAGATATCTCTTCATCATTAATGAATTGATGCTCATCTCTTCAATGAAACAAGGTGAAGGGACTCTCTACCTTGCCCCGGTTTCTGTCCTGGCTCAAAATCCGAATCTGAACTGGAGTCAGAGCTCGAACTGGAGTTAGAGGGACTGGAAGGGGCCGACTGCTATAAGAAGAGAAGAAGAAAATAATCAGATGGAAAACAAGGAAGTAAAGAAATGGACAGAAAGTTGATGGGACAAAAAAAACAGAAATGGATGGGCTGATAAGTCTCGAGTTAAGTATCAACACATTAGATGATTATTGTGCCGTCTTTAACTTCTGCCTTTTCTCCTGGAAAGCATGTCTACAAATGCAGATGTGTAAGTTCTCATTTGTGAAAATTTTGCTGCTTTAATTTCAACGTGATTCAACTTGAATATACAGTATGGTGACAATATAAGACATTTGAAGATGTTATTTTGGGCTAACAATTATTGTAGATGCTATAGATATCGATTAATCGATTAAATGCCCTACATTTAAATACAATGATCATAATAATGACGTTTTTAACCGCTTACCGCATTGCAAAACCATCTTTTTCACTTCCAAGAAAGTCTGAAAATGCAGCTCCTGTGGAGCCAACGTACCTCTGACTTCGAAGATGCTTCGTCCTCTGAATTTGACTCTTCCGACTCGGGAAGTTTCTTGGGCTCCTTCGGCTCCTGTGTGTCGTTTTTTCCTTTGGCCCAACGACCTTTTTCCTTGGGAGGTTTCTTCTCTGTGTACGGCTGGCTGGCCGCAGACGAGGAGGAAACACGAGGAGAAGTTCCTGTGAAGGCCCCGCTGGTCGGCGCCTTCGGCCCCTCTGAGCTGCCCTTCTTCTGCTTCTTAGCGCTGGGTTTGGGAGACTCGACAGTGGAGGGTCGTTTTCCCGGGGCTTTAGACTCTGTGGGCCCTCCCCCACCTCCTCCCCCTCCGCCCCCTCCACTCCCAGCCCCCCCTCCTTTAGGGGACATGCCCTCCATCTTTGACTCCTTCAGGGTGAGTTTAGGTTCCTTAAAGGCAGCCTTTGGTAGAACCTTAACTTCATCTTTCACTTTGATCTCTGACGGCTTTTTTGAAGATGAGGATGAGGAAGAGGAAGGATCGCGACCACTTTTGCTGCTTCCGTCTCTGTCATTGTCTCCTTTCGATGTTGCTTTGCTCTCAGAGTCTTTTCGAGGCCGTTCACGATGCTCCTTGGTCAATTTGTGTGGTTTGGGTCCTTTGCTGCTGCCACCGCTCCCCTCTTTGCTGGGTTCCTGGAGAAAGAAAACAAAATCACTGTTATCAACAATCTACTCTTAAAGCACTCAGCAACTCAGCAGCAAAAAGACTTCATCAATAGGGCCGACTTCGTCAATAGGGCTGGCAGACTTCTTCTGGTTGGTTGGTTGGTTGGTTGGTTGGTTGGTTGGTTGGTTGGTTAGTTAGTCGATTGGTTAGTCGATGTCCGACCAAACTCTCATTGGTGATGTTGCTTTCATAAGGTTGTGTGTCCAATAAAGCATTTTATCCTAGCTAAAAATGCCAAGTGTCCTTCTGAAACGCTCAGTGCCAGAGCCTGGCGTTTCTTTCAACGGAGATGCCTTGATCCCACGATTCTTGCAGCGAGAATGCAGCTGCCATGCAAGGTAACTGGAATATCCACGGAAGTGAAAATGTGGACACAAGGTGGACAACTTACTCTGGATGAAGGCTGAAGCACAAAGGGAGAGATGACAGATATATGCAGATGTATACAGTCCAGCAGTATTAATTTCTCCGCCGTTTTTGTTGTTCAGCACTTTTACATGTAGTATGTAACAGTTGGTCTTTGTGGTAACCTATTTGTCTCGCACCTTCTGCACTGTAATTAGACAGGTGGGTAAAAAAAAACTTTTTTGTCCTTGTTGTCCAGAAAAAAACCCCACAGAGCTCCCATTGCAAAGAATTAAAAAAAAAAAACTCAAGACAAAACGCTTTGGTGAACATAGACAGCTGCCAGGTAGAATAATCTCAGTGCATTATAGATGATGCACCTAGAGATACTCCCAATCGGACGTGTACACGGACAGCTGCAAAAACCACGGAGCGTTGACTTTGGAGGAACTGTTCCACACATGCGCAGTAGAACAAGAGTAGAATCTACAGCCATGCTAGCAGCTCTGTGAGACTGTGCTAAACAGGTTTGAGCTTAATGCTAAAATAGGTATGCTAAACATGCTTTCAGAGACAATGCTAACGCGATGATGTTTAGCAGGTGTAATGTTTATCATGTTCACTGTCTCAGTTTAGTGTGTCAACATGCTAATAAGCACAAGACACAAAGTAAGCTGAAGCTGCTTGGAATGTCATTAGCTGGTAGGTGCAGGTATTTAGTCACAAACCATCCAAATGTCAACCTCATGGTTGCACTAGAGGTAAAGTCAGGGGATTATCAAAGTCAGTAAGATTCATCCTCTGGGGATCGTGAATGTTCTCAAGGAAATCCATCTGATAGGTATTGACATATATATTTTAGCCTGGAACCAAAGTGGAAGACCGTCTAACAGGCTTCTCTGGAGCCGTGCTGCTGCCACCGTGGCCACAAACAGTAGAAAGACAAAAGAAAAAGATAGTTCACCACACACCACTTCACAAGTTAAACAGAGTTACTTGTCCAGACTATAGCTGCTGCTTTCAGCTGCCAATCTGGACTGACAATCCTGGGCAAACAGGACATGGACTGCATTGGTTGTATGCTGGTGTTACATTAGATTAGACTCTTACTGTGAAGGGCAGTAAATGAGCGAATTTAAATGTACAATAAAACATTGGGTTAAGTAGAAAAAATAAGCATCTAGTGAAGGTTGTATCCGCAGGAGTGGGGTTTAACAGAGATCTCTGGCACAGTGATGCAGGTAGAGGAAAGTATTTCCACACTCTTCCGCTTATCAGTTAACAGTTTTACGTTTTTATGTACATTGGAGCTGTTATTACAATAGACTAATAGACGCAAAACAGACTGGAGGATTGGTGTGTGTGTGTGTGTGTGTGTGTGTGTGTGTGTGTGTGTGTGTGTGTGTGTGTGTGTGTGTGTGTGTGTGTGTGTGTGTGTGTGTGTGTGTGTGTGTGTGTGTGTGTGTGTGTGTGTGTGTGTGTGTGTGTGTGTGTGTGTGTGTGTCTTCAGAGGGGGCTCTTATTGACTTTTTCTATAATCAGCAGATGGACACAGCTGGATGAAACCAAGTCCAAGCCGGTGCTCAACACACGCCTACTCAATGCCACAGCAATAACGTGGACTGAAGAAACATGTATTCCAATTTCAAAATGAAGGGGGAATTTAGTCATCAGCCCAACGTGAAGTTAGTCACCAACAATGTGGGTCTTAAGGTTTTGTAAAATTATACCAAAATCAGATTGTGTCTACAAAAAAACATCAGGAGGAATCTGATAAAAGAATAATTATGCAAAGTTATGATTATGAAACACCCATGCCATTTAATTTCAGTCAAACCTTACCACTAGACTGGTCTGTAAAAGATTGATACCAAAACGGGGCAACAATGGGAAATGTAACAGAATCAGTTTCATGTCCTGTCTTCTGGCAGATAAGCTGGATGAACTTCTGCATACAGATGCTCACAAACAGCTGGCTATGATTAGAAGTTTGAGTCAGCCTGTTCTCAAGACTGATTCAATGATTTAACACAATGTTCATTTACGCATTTGCCCCCATAGCTTTCAAAGGATGTCAATAGAAAATTGACTGGAATGATCAATGATGTGTTGACAGTGTTTAGTTAAATACTCCAGATGAATGGAGCAGGCTGACCGTGGTGAGATGACCAAGATGGTATTTTCTTGTTGGAAACTGAACCAACCTTTGACACATGAGAGGTCTTGGTCTTCTTGGGGTCTGAGAAGGCAGAGAGGGGGATGGTGGGGAGCATCGGGTAGTCTGGACTAGGCCTTGACACGGCTTCTGCCCCCTCTGGAACCACCAATACCTGAAATTAAAGAGACAAAGAGTTGAGTTTCTTTGTGGATCGTAAATATTGTATAAACATTGTAAATTCTTGAATAGTGTATTTACTTTGACTGAAGACAAAACGCAAAACCAAAAGATAAATGGTTCATGACTGACAGCAGGTCTATGGTTTGAATCATCAGTACAAAAGATGAACTCATCAACTGTTTTAGCAAATGGGAGAAAAAGCTTCAAATTCTATAACAGTTCTTTGTTTTTTCTCTCTTTTATTTGCTTCTTTTCGTGTTTTTTAAAATTTCATTTATACTTTATATACACTTCTTTTACTTACTTGGTTTAATCATATTTTGAATGCTGTATTATTATTATTATTATTAAGATGTGTTAAAGGTTTCTATGTGACAGGACTGACAGGATTTCTGCAGGCTTCAAGTTAAATTCAAGACATAAGAATGAAAGTATGATGAATAACCAGTAGGAACAATCTGGCCTATAATTCTTTTTTATCATGTCACATTTTTTCAGCACATCCCAGCAGAATCCAACAGTAATTTCTCATCATATTATTCATTTTCTTTATACAAATGTGGATGGATGAAATTAACACCGATGGATCAATGGGTTAACCAATGGAAAGTGACAAATTAATTTAAGTTTTTTCTGAAATGATCACTTTGTGACTGTGTGTGATGGTGCTGAAATACTAAAGAATGCACACATGCAGATAGCAGAACCAGCATTTCATCACACTTCATGGCCCATGATAAAATAAATCATGTAGTAGCTGCTACTGTTGTATTATTGACAACAATAGTATCTGCTGTTGACTCTATTTAGTCATTTAGCCGTCAGTCAAGTCAACCAGCCCATGTGTCAGGCAGCCTCACCCCTCCAGCTTTGATCAGCTTTCTCCTGAATTCTTTGGTGGGGTTGTTGAAGGTGAGCTTCTCACAGCGCAGGTGGTTGACTGGTGGGTTGCCCTCCAAGTTGAGGAATAGGTCATAGTTGAAACACACCTTTTTTGGCTCTTCCTGAAGAAAGACAACAGGATAAAAGACCGTTTTAAACCTCCTTTAACAGCATGTGTGTGCAAACTAATTTGCGTTTGTCTTTCTGCATTACACAGACATATTTCACAACAAGAGATAAAAGCTGAATGAATGAACTATCACCCAGGAAGGCAATAAAACACAGACACAGCCGGAGCCGACACACTGATAAGAATCAACTAACATTCCTGAGAGACGCTGTAGAGAAGAGGACAATTAAAGGCGAGAAAGGGGCATTAAGACACTCTTCAGAGAGAGAAACAAGCCTTCTTGTAAATGCGATTAACGGTGGCTGATATTTACACTTCTCTTACTTGCATTTTAAGTATTGTCTTAATCTTGACAGTTTTGCCCATTATGTATTAGTTAATTGTACATAAGAGGAAATGTTACATTTTTTGGCTGCAGTCCAGAGGTTTAATATTATAAAGAGCTGCAGGAGACGATGGTTCGCTAATGTGCACGTACCTCTTAAGCATCGTCCTTATCTTTTAATGAGAGTAAAGTGAGCCTTTCTTTCTTTCATCATTCATTTTAATGGATGATGGTGACTTAAATGTGCCAGTATAATGGTGTGTGCTGATTTTATTTCTTACACTTAATGAGAGAAATGCCTCTCTCATAAAGGTTTTTCTAACAAAATCATGCTTTCCGATTGGCCAAGTGCAAATATAGGAACTCCTACTGGAGAGTGTGTTAGTACAGCTGTCCAAAGTGAAGCCATTCACAAAAGAAATCGCCAAACAAGGGGTTTAAATCATCACCATGTTGCACTTAAACAATCTCTATGCACTTAAACTAATCTGCATATTCTTGGCTGTGGACAATAACCTGATTTCTGTAGCATCATGTAAAAGAAACAACCATTTTTTTGTCTTCTAATCAAGTTACGTAATCAACCCCGTTAACTAGATTTCTTCTGGAAAAACGGTTTTCCTCCCAGTAACCCAGACGTTTGTGTGCATCTAAAGCAGTCAACAGTAAGGTTGGCCTCCTGCAGTCTGTAAATATTTCAGTGCAGTTCACAAGTACGATATCCACATTAATTGCAAAGATACATAATATAACACCCACAACATGTAAAAATCAATTTACAAAACTCAAACCATATCGTTTTTTTCTTTTCTTCTTTTTTTACAGAGTTCACCATCAGTGTCCGTTCGATCTCACCTTGTTCTTGAAGTAAACCTCAATAGGCATGAGGAAGCCTGCGTAGCCCGATTCCTCCACTTTGTACGGAGGCTCCTTGCAGACTGCAAACAGACACAGACATGTCAATAGCAATAATTACATTACTCACATTACTCTTAACAATAGAGTTAATGGGGGTGGACAACCCTATTTCCAAGAAACAAATACTCCTTAAAGTCATTCACAAAATGAAAACAATTTTATACATACATATACAGTATACTCTATATACAACCATGAATACAATGATGAACACATTTTTTTTTAAGTGTATACAACAATAAATCAACTTGGCCGACATGTTTAGGTATTTACAGGATGAGTGCACCATTTTCTAAAGGAGGCAGAAATGTAAAGAGACAAATGACACATCGATTATTTCCCTGCACCATTTGTTGTGTTGTGTTGCGTCTGTGCTACCTACCCTCACTTTGACCTCTGTGAATGATCATAAAAATACAACTTCAAGAATGTCATTACACCTGCCTGCAAAAACATGGAATCTTACGCATGTATGGCGGTGTCTTTTTGGTACACAAAAACAGTATGTGAGACGTTTAGTATATCTCAATTCTTTGTGTGAAACCAATAGTATGTGAACTGCATACTATTTCTGGTTAAATATTGCAGTTAGGCTTTCAAAGTTATGAGATTTTCACAGTACCATAACTTCATCTGAAAATACACTTCACTGTATCAAAGTTGTTATTATTATTAATTTATTAATTAAGTTGTTTTAATTATGCATAGCATGCGTGTTTGGACACAGCATAAGATCATAATCCCCCTTCATGTTTTTATTTAGCACTCTCTTCTATTTTTTTGTGTTCATCATTTTGAAATTACATGAAATTAGTTTCTATATTCATAGAAATATGCTATATTATGCTATATTTATTACTTAATGTCTTTTATGTAGCATCTAAAGCTTGGGCAGGACCGATCGATTCGATTCTTCAGATATTCGTTTGTTCGTTGGGTAGGCGTTTGTTTTTAAATTTTGGTATTCGGATATTTGGTTTTTACATGATCCTTAAAAAATGCCTTTAATTGAACCGAAAGACGTGTTGCAGCACAGTGTTTGCATTCTCAGTGTGAGAGACTTTAATGTGTTTTGCTGTCAGTTGCGGGCACTTTTCTCCTTCTCTTCTCTCCTCCCACTGAAGGTGGGTGCACATCAGAGAGCAGCTGCAGGACAGTCACTAACGTGTTATTCTGCTACCAATATTAGTATCAACAATGTTAGGCTTGAAAGACATGCATACAGGCTGAAATTCACCAAGCTGTTCAGCGCAATAAGCAGTAATAATAAGCCGCTAACTTATGAATTCCACTGGAGCACTGCTACATGTGCCATCCATCTAAGCCGGGAGGAGAAACATTGGGGACACGGACAAATCTGACTGTCTGAGTTGCGTTATAACCGAGCAGTCTGATGTGTAGAGGTCTGTGTGCTTCCACTGTAGCAGACTGGTTTTGTTTAGGCAATTAAACAACGAGCTGGCCGGTTCCTTTCTGATAAATGCTAAAGGGGTTCAAATATCCTAATCTGTGTCTCACCTCTTTTGGGTTTGGGGAAGCTCTCGTGCAGGCGGAAGACAACCTTTTCTACAAAGTGCTGGATGTCGCCGGTCTCTGGCCCTCGGACAAACACCATCCAGTCGTGGGTGAAGCCTTCTGATGTCACCTTTTTCCTTAGCTGGGCTCTGTGGCCCAACTCCAGCTTCACCTGCACTGTGCACTGAAAAGAGACAGAAAGAGAGGAAAGAGTCAAATACCGTTTATCACGACAAGGCATGTAGACGTGGGGCGTATATATATACACAAACCAGAAATAGGCCAAATGTGAACATCAAGGGTAGAAAAATTGAGATCAAGAACATGATGAAGATCTTTGTGGACATCGTGGAGAGCAGAGAAAGGTCAAATAAAGGCTTTAAGATTGTTTTCTTCTTCCTCTTAGACTTCAAACTGCAAGTAGATTCCTTGTTTCATCACGATAAAAAGAGGTTAAAAGTTAATTTAATCTTTAAGAAACAAACTAGATCAAAGCTAGTACTTAGATTAAACCGAGGGGCCATTATTCATTTCACCTTGAACAAAAAAAAAACCTCTGAATCTCTCTTTTCTTGTGAACTTTATACTCAAGAGGAGAAGTTGAACACTTAGTCTGGACAAACACAAAGCTAGACCGTTGTCGGGACGCTCCCTGAGGAAGGGGAGTGATTAGCTGACCGAGCCGACAGATCTCAAAAGGCTTCTCCAGAAGAGGGGCACATTTTCAGGCTAACTCTCTCCGCCAAGAACAATGACAGCGATGGGACAAGCAAATGACACTGTGCTGGTGTTATGGTGGTGATTGGCATAGCAAGTGAAGAGGCGAGAGGGGGGGGGGGGGGGGGGGGGTACTTTATGTCCAGGGGAGGACTGAAGAATGTGGGGATTTGGCCCAGCACAGAGCAGCTCGTGAGCTGGGACTGAGTGGGGGGATTAAAGGGGACGGGATTGAGATGAGCTGGTCTGGCACTCCCTGGCTGGCTAACTCTTACGCACGCGCACACACCCACAGTGAGCAGCGAGGAGTCCCTCCAATCATCACAGGCCCCCCTTCATCCACGACTCCGCAAAAAATCCAGACTGTGATAGGGACAACAAGAATCAGGATGATAATGAGCCGAAGAGGAAGACGGTGAATCAGAAATGAAAGGGAACAATAAACTGGAGGCATGAAAATTTCTCCCAGTCCTCTGAAGATTAAGAGCCCAGGAGGAAATATGAGGCTGAGGCAATTAGATCCAAGGTGATTAATTGATTAACTGGTCGACAGGCTAATTAATGAGGAACTCTTTTCATAATTGATTAACAGTCTAAACCCTTTTTAAAGTACAAATACCAAACCTCCACTAGTTTCAGCTTATACATTGTGAGTATCTGCTGCTACCTTTCTTTGATTAATGTGACAGTAAATGTATTTATATTTGTGTTTTGGACGAAAGAAGACATCTTTCAAGTTCAGCTCTAGATTAACATAACATTTAGTTTAATTTAGAAGAGCTGAGCAATTATTCAGAATTTTATTGAAATTGCACTATGGGCGAGTGCAATATCCAAATTGCAATATTTGTTAAAAGGGAAAATATATGGGTCAAAATATCATTCTGATTTAAATACTGTGTGGCCGACCTAAAAAAAAAAAAAAAAAAATTAAATTCAAATCCCACAATGATTATTTAAATATAATTTTCAATGCAAATGAACTTAATGATGCAAAACTGATCAAACAATAAATTTAAAATTGAATTTTCTGCAGATTGACTTCTAAAACTACAGCTAAATACAAAATACAGGAAATGATGATGATACACACGGGCATGAATTGAACTACGGCTGCACAATGTGAGGAAAATATCTAATTTCAATCATTTTTTACTCATATTGCAATTTTGATAAGGTTCCTAATATTGGAGGGAATTTTGCATCGTTACTCTCATTTTCCTTGAAAATTGTATTAAAATGATCGGGGTGTGATTTCCGTTAGGATCTCTACCAAACAAATTATTTTTCTTAAAGAGATATTCAACCCATTTTAATCCAGGTCTGTGTCTTGGCAATGTGGGCATTGAGTCCGTAGCTGAAGTCCCCGAGGACCAGCATCAAACACCGTTCATCTGAACACAATGCTGTGACACAGATCTGGATTAAAAAGGGTAAAATATCTCTTCACATCTGTAGAATACCATCTGTAGGCCAGGACGTTTGTTCTTCATCTTCCAAGTGTGTGCAGCAATAAGCATCCAGCTTACTGGTGCATTACCGCCATCTTCTGCTCCGGAGTGTGGATCAGACAATAGACTTACAATCTAAATCCCTTTCCAGGACATATCTCAGCACCATAATACTTAATTCAGATTGGTATTTTGACACATATTTTGCTTTGTTCTCCCCTGCAACTTGGATAGTGCACTAGTCCATATTGCGACTTCGATAAGACTGTATGAAACTATGAAGAACATGCTTACAAAACTCAGCACTGACTATAATTCCTACCAATAATCTGAACATTAAGAGCCTATGAGGCAATATTAGGCTGGGAAATAATGACAATAAATGAAAACCAACTTGACGGAGATAAAGATTAACTGAACTGCAGCACACTGCCTGAATACTCAGTATGAAACACTGAGGACATGCATCAAAAACAATCATTAATTTTCTCAATCATTTAATTAGACTTGTACCAAACAGACAAAATGACTTCACATTTATTAAGCCTTCCTCTATAAAAAGGCAACAAAACCAGACCACACAAAGCTACTAATGTCTCTCTCTCTCTCTCTGCTCAAATTGAGGGGAAATACAAATTTTGGCAGACACACCGGCTCCCATGAAAACAATGAACTCCCAGCTGACATGTAAATCACACCCCTCGTGACCATGTTAATCTCTTCCAGCTAATAAACGATTACAATAAAAAAAAGTAAGAAAGTTTCCTTCGGAGGACACACATACAAACAATCATGATGGCAGCTGTGTTTTCATGAGGCTGCAGGTTCCAGCTAAATCCTCCATCATCACACACCAAACCTCACATCTAAGAGAGATGAAACAGTTACTTGTATTGGAAAATGGTCATTCCCAGAGAGCCACGGGGGAGACACAAATAGCCTATCTGCAGTACCCAAGGAAAACAAGTGAGTATTGGAAATAGGGTGTGTGAATGAGCGTGTGGGGATTACAAAGCGCTGCAGGACCACTCATCATGTCATCCCAACTGCAATGTTCATAAATTGAGATCTCATAACTAGAAAACAGAAAGGATCTCAGAATTTGCACACACAGTCACGACCCTGCTTCACTGCCCACTTTGGCTGTGTCATGATGCTGTTATGTGCAATAAATAAATTAAAATGCAACATTTACAGATTCAACTGTCTCTCTTCTGGGTCTCAGACTAACTAGGTCCACCTATCTAAAACAAACACATGTACAATAACTTATAATGTTAATTTAGAACAGTGAGGGTTATTAGAAACACCTAAGTACAAAGTAATAATTAAATCGGGTCAAACTGCAGCCTCTAAAACGACCATAACGTTTAATCACACCTCTCTTTAACCGATGAACAACTAAGCGTTGTAACCTTCATGAAGGTAGGTCTCATTGTGAGGCTACTTTATTTTGGCTATGTGTACCAATAAACTGGAAATTGTGCATATATTTGAGTAATAAGAAGGACATATCTAATGCAAATCTTTCACATAGTTAACATTCATTACACGTACAACTTCAATGTCTCCTATAACTTGCAGCATTAGACTTCCTTTGGATGAACACTCACAGATCTAGTTAAAACTTCAAAAGGGACCAGCGCTGAAGCTCCAAGAAAGTGGCTGAGCCACTTTCCATGGGTGTGTGTGGCCTAGACATCTGAAATACAGTCCTGAATAACCTCAGGCATTTAGAGAGTAACCCAGTTTGAAGCAAAATCTCCCTTACAGTTAAAGGATATGCAATTTGTTTCCCCACTTTTCTGCTAAATAAATGGTGCAGCTTTTTTTTAGGATGACATAAATCCTTCCTAAAAGGTATGTTTTATATTCTGTGTTATTTGCTTCATAATAATTATCAGCCAATGCCTGGGTGGTCATCAAAACTGGATTCAAGTTAGACGGAGTCTGCACTCAGGAGAATTTGTCAGCTTTCTCACCACGCTGCTTGCATTTTAGTCCACAATCAAGAAGAATGTGGTAAAACATTAACCAACTGTTGGCAAATAATGCAGAGATCTTCCAGAAGTTGTATGGTCGGTTGCTGGCTTTATTAGCCTCGCATGTGAGGTTTCAGGCCGCTGGCAGTGCAGACACCACCCCGCCTCTGCAGCCCGACCTGGAGAGGACAAATCTTTTCCCCGGCGCCTTGTAGCGGCTCCTTAGCCTTTAGCCGACGGCCGACACTCTCCTGATAGGTAGACTAGCTTAGCTTAGCTACAACAAAACCTCGTCTCAAACTGGTCTGCATGGAGTATAACAGTGTGCATGTACGTGTTAAACGCGGCAGTAAAGGTGTGAATCTCTTTGTGTGCCTGGTTGTGGCTATAGCTATGCAGCGGTGCTGAATGGTGTGGTACAGTGAAGCTAGCTAGCGGTAAATACCGATGTATGAGTGCCCAGCTAGCATAGCTCCAGAGCCAAACAACTGCGAGTTCATTAGCAGCAGGAGCATTTTTTTCTTCTGGCTAGCAGCACAGAGGATTCACTCCTGCCCTGCCGGCGCGCAGCCTGCTGGCGTTTGCTCCGTGAAAAGTTCAGCTTCCACAAGGAGACAGAAAACCCACTGTACCTGGTTCTCCATGTTTCTCTGGCCTCAGTGATTGTTGTATTTATTTACAGCGGCGTTTGTGGAGCGTCTCCCCAGCCTCTGCTCCTCATTGTGTGTCAATCCAGCCCAGAAGCGGAAGGCAGACGGGCTCCCCTCCCCTTCCAGACGGCTGCTGGCAGGCAACCAAAACAGAAAGCTCTCTCAGCCAATCAGGGAGCGGGAAATTTTACCCCTCTTGAAAGGAACCAATCGGAACGCTCGGGAGGCGGGGCAGACGCTGAGCTGCAAATACAATTAAAGCATTTTCTGGGGGTTTCCTCGAGTGACAGCGGGCCTGTCCCAATGGCTACAGCTCTGTTTCAATTGTAAAATGCACATGATGCTAATTGATTAATCGGGGTTCGATTGCATGGCTTTCACATTCTAACTTTTACTATTAGTCTGGCAAATGCAAAATCAATAATGGGGCTTATATCTAACTTATACAACAGTATAAAGAATATGGCACTGTGCATACATACTGATATTATATATTTCCATCTTTTCCTGTACTAGTTGCCTATTGCAACATCTGCACAACCGTTTCCTTCAGGGTAAATAAAGTTATATCCCATTCCTCCTACGTTTACAACAACAACAAAATCAGTATGCTTAATTTTCTGAGAAATTCACATTTTTATGAACAGTCTGATGTAGTTTGTGTGAGCTTTCACATAAACCTCCTACCAATGCTCTTCTTATAAAACCAAAATAAAATCACCGTGTTATTGAGTACAGTATTTTGTAGAACAATCTTGAAGTACTTTACTGGATTATTTCCATTTTATGCAACTTCTTTTAGACCTCTATTCAACTACATTTCAGAGGGAAATATGTTTTTTACTATACAATCCACATTTATATAGCTTTAGTTACAAGTTAACTACTAACCACACTGCTTACATGTAAATGCATCAAAAATAATGACCCGATAATACAGTGATACATTGACAGGGACCATTCATGCTGCATTAGGAGTGCATGAAGCCAATTTTTCATATATTAAGTGTATTATTTTAAATAGAATACAACATTGAATGCAGTACTTTGTTCTAATATAGTTTTTACAGTGTGGTCTTGCCACTTATACATAATGATCTAAACACGTAATACTGCTACTAAGAAGAGAAGCGCATTTCTTTGTATCCTGGTGATTTTTGTTGTGTTAGTTAGTTCACCATGTGTTTTCTGCATTACTGAGATAAAAGTTTTCTATATCCAAGTGACATTATTATAACCTTTAACACCCCAGCTTGTAACACTGATTTTACCTCTGTTTAAAACTTAAAAAGTTAAATCTGAACAGAAAGCAGTACGTCTCTCGGTTGAAGACGTCTCTTTGATAGAGTCAGGGAGTGAGGTCCCGTTGCAGTCATGTCTCTGTGGTGCTCAGACTTTGATGTGAGATTATCGGGCCTCAGCTACGGGACAGAAGGTCGCCGCTCTCTCCCCCTGGCTTTGTACCTCCCCTTCTTCCTCTGCCGCTCAAACTGATCCAGTCTGCCTCTCAGTCAAATCTGAGTAAAAGAAGTCCCACCTGGCTGTCAGACATGAGGGAGTCCCACTTGTATTGAGACATCAACCTTTAAATCCTCCTTTTCAATACGTAGGGAGAGGGAGAAATACTAAATTAAGCCATGCTCCACAGGTTTCACAAACAAAGCAAACTTAAAACTTGTGAAAAAGTGCAATTTATTATCCTTTTTAATGAAATAAAGAATGTTCAGTATTACAATACATGATCATCATTTTACACAATAACAAAAATTATGCAGTAACTGTGTCCGAACTTGGAGGACCTAAATAAAACAAAAAGGAACATTAACATTTAATAAACAATGCAAATTAAATGTGATTAATTAATTCAATTAAAAAATATGCCTCTAAATAAAAGTGCTATCATAGGACGGCTGGAGAATTTTACATCTTCGGGATACTTTTTTGGCACAGAATTAAATCCCCTTTGGAGCCTCATGCACAGAACATTCATACAAAAGTTCAATTAGGACATTTTTCAGGTCGTTCACGGTGCTCCTTGTGCGGCTTGGCTGCTCCCATCACTTCCTTCTTTGCTGGTTTCCTGAAGAGATAAAACATTTGGAGGCAGGCAAGTATCGTCATCATCTGCAGACACAATCATCTCCTCTCCAGATCTAGAATCTGATCTTTCCATTTTCCCGTGTGCTGTAGTTAAATTTTTAAGTGCTTTCATCAGGGTTAATTTTACCCAAAAACTAACAAAAGAGACATTTTTCAGTTCTCAACATAAAGAAATAAATATCACAGAAAAACTATATAAACTATATCTTTCTGTTTAATAAAAACAGAAGAAGAATAACGACAAAGACAGTCTAACCAATACTATTTCATAATAGGGCTGGTGATCATTCAATACGGCCATTTGAAATATATATCGTTAAAGAAATCATATTGAGATTTAGTTATACACAGTTACGTTGTCTAAAGCGCATTTACTCAAACGTCTCAGTATGGGTATGTCATGTTATCTGACATACCTGAGGGGATATCATTTGAAAACTGCAGTTGCGGTTTTATATTCAAAATTTTGACACCAACCGGCCAACATAACCCATGATTTACATGCGTGAGCATATATCGTGATATATTGAGTCCTTCGATATGGTAGATTTTTTAGATTTACTGATTTTAAATGACACATTAGTACATCATATTTTCTGGATGCAGGGATCATAAAAAGTGTTTGTGTTGGCATGCCGACCAACCTCTGACACATGCGAGGTCTTGATCTTCTTCAGTTGGGTTTTCGGAGAGTCTGGACTGCACTTTGTTGAAGCCTCAGTAACCTTTAGACCCCCCCTTACCTAAAAGGGAGAGACAACAATTATGTGTTGTTTTGATTTCTAAAGCTACTATATACACAAAAACTGAAATACTGAAATATTGGCTGGGGCCTTTATTTATCTCGACTGAACCAGGCGTTTGTGCAGTATATTACATGGCCACTGCTATTGTTTACTCTATTTAGTCATTTAGCAGTCAGTCCAGCAAACCAGCCAGTGAGTCAGGCAGCCTCACCCCTCCAGCCTTCATCAGCTTTCTCCTGAAGTCTTTGCCGGGGTTGTTGAAGGTGAAAGTCTCACAGCGCAGGTTGTCGCCCTCTGGGTTAAGGAATAGCTCGTATTTATAACACACTTTCTTCGGCAACCCCTGGAAGAAAACAACAAGAGTATGTTATTAAGAGCATCCGTGGGTTCTTTTACAGAGGCCCTGATATAAAAGTGAGATTTTGTTTCTGATGATCCATTTTCTATGTCCGATCTTAACTGATTTGCTCTCCTTGTTTCCACGATATCTGAACGTACGAGTAAAAAAGCTGTTAAAACATGTAATCTTTACAAGATGCTTATTTAACTTCCTTTTTTTTAATTTTACAATCTTATTTTATTGATTCGAAAAAGAGTTGGAAAAAAAAAAGTTTATGACTTTAAAAAAAATGGAAAAAAAGTTACCTGGATCATTTTTTAAGTTTTTTTCTTCTGTGAAAAGAAAGAAATGCTTTTGGAGGGGAGCATGGGGTAGTGGTGCACTCTTGAGGCAAAAATTAGTTATTACAACAACAATAAAATCTCCCAAAACTCGATCCTGACAAAAATGTATTCACCCGTTAATAACGTTCAATTTCTCCTGTTCTATGGTCATGAACAGGAGAGACATAACTATACTTCAGACCCTTGATCTAGAGATCAGAAATCCTTTTTTATTTTCTTGCGTGACAGTGTATTTGTGTTTGTCTTTTTGCATTAGGAGCCTACATACAGTCAGCTCTCAATACCTGCGTATTTGACAATAACATATAAAAACCTGAATGAAGGAACTATCACACTACAGACCAATAAAACAGACAGTTCAAATGAAATCCACATTAATTGCAAAAATCCAGAAAATAACACTCACAACGTGTAAATATAATGTTTTATTTCCTTTAACTACAGTTTAGTATCAGTGTCCATTCAATCTCACCTTGTTTTTGAAGTAAACCTCAATATGCATGAGGAAGCCTGCGGAGCCCGACTCCTCCACTTTGTACGGAGGCTCCTTGCAGACTGCAAACAGACAGACATGTCAATGACAGTAATCAGATTACTCACATTACTCTTATCAAGAGAATGACATATTGAAAAAATGAAGGTCATTATCCCACCTCCATGTTTTGATTTATGTTAAATTAGTATAAATCCTCCCGGGTTTTGAATATCTTAAGTATATGGTCATGACTGTACTGCATAAAAGTCTTATTTATGTATTTTATGCCATACTTATATACCTTGGCGTATGACATATGCTATAAAAATAAGTATATAATATTTGTATTCAAATATTGTTATATCAGTTAAATTCAAATTAAAACCCTTGGCAATTTGCAGAGTCAGATTGAGTAACACAGTAACACAATAAATGGGCGGAAAATTTAATTAAGATGCAAGAATAAGCTGTGGACATTAAGACGAGTATAATCCCACCTCTTTTGGGTTCGGGGAGGCTCTCGTGCAGGCGGAAGACAACCTTCTCTACAAAGTGCTGGATGTCGCCGGTCTCTGGCCCTCGGACAAACACCATCCAGTCGTGGGTGAAGCCTTCTGACGTCACCTCCTTCCTTAGCTGGGCTCTGTGGCCCAACTCCAGCTTCACCTGCACTGTGCGCTGAAAAGAGACAGATACAAATAAAAGCGTTAAATACGGTTGAAAGACACCCTTCAAAAGGTAGAAATAACAGAGTCTAATGCTGGTGATAACCATAGACTGTATAACGAATAGACACGGTCGCAGGCAATTAATACAGTAGGCTTTAACCTGCCTGGACAATGTCTCGCTAATCCACTACTGCTAATTCAGGTCCTTATCAATTCACAACATTGTTCATACCCTACAATAAACAAGGCTTTAGGATTTTTCTTCTCCTCCTGGACACCACTTTCATATTTCCGTTTTGTTTTTGCTGTGTCTCCTTTTTTACATGTACGGGCACAAGTGTGCGCACGTGTACGAGCACTGGCATTGACGGCGGTCCCGATGTCTGTATGCGTGGCGTGCGTACACACACAGAACTACAGGGTACAGCCAGGGACACACAGGTAGGCAGCTACTGATGTCCAAAGGCAAACACAAACACAAAACAATACATTACAAGTGTGAGTGTGCCCTAAAACGGCAAGTGGCCACTGGGCGCAGGGGTGCGGGGGAGCCCCCTACGCCACTGGATGTCACCTGAAAAGTTTTCAATATTTTTAACTTTATTGTCATTTGTCTACCCCATTAACGAATAAAGTGTAGATCACCAGCAAAAATAAATAAATAACACTTCCATGTAAAGTGCACTGCTAACAGATATTTTAAAATTTAATATAAAACCCTAACCGGTGTTGCAAACATAGAATTGAAGTGACTAGATCGCTGTAACTGTATTGGTGTGTGATATTAATAGAAAAGATATTACTGGATCGGCCTCCTTCATCCGATATCTGATCGTGCTAATTAGTCAATATCGGAGCCGATATCCGATCTAGGTATCAGAACGGTGCATCTCTCATAAATATATATATATATTATATATTGTATATATATATATATTATATTGTATAATATATTGCACACACATACACGTGTGTGTGTGTGTGTGTGTGTGTGTGGTAGTGTGTGTGTGTGTGTGTGTGTCTTTGTAGTGTACATGTTTACCTATTTGTGGCTCGTGCATGTTCTCCCACCGCTGGTAATAACCGTGCAGAAGCTGAGGAGCAGTCCCGGGCAGCACCTGTACGGCTTCAGAGGTTAAATCACTGTCGGCCTGATCTCACTACAACACAGCGGCTCTTATAAGAGCCCCACACTTCCTCTGAGAGCTAATTTCTGTTCTTTTAAGAGCACCCAGGTCCCTGTTAGCACTAGCATCGCTTCCATGTAGCACAACAGGCTGTTGCCGCCTCGGCTGCTACCTGCGATAGACGCGAATGAAGCGATGATTAAACATGTGACAAATGTGAGCAAGCGGAGCGATACAAGCGTCTGAAGCGATTGTATCCGCGTTTGTGTGAACGCAAAGATGTGAGGCTTTAGGCCGCCGCAGAGACACCACCGCGTCCATAATAAAAGAAGGTCTCTACAGCCAAAAGTACAGTAAAAGTTCAGATTTCACAAAGACTCAGAAACTCCGTAACTGCTCCTCCATGTTTCTGTGGCCTCACTGATCGCTGTGTGTATTTGTGGAGCGCCTCATCAGCCTGTCAGTCCAGAACCGGAACTCAGGCGGCTTCCCTCAGAGCTCTCTCAGCCAATCAGGGCGTGGTAAATGTCAGCACTCTTGAAATGAGCCAATCAGAACTCTCGAGAGGCGGTCCCTGAGCTGCGGAAACATGCACTGTCTAACAAGAATTCATAAGCATGATAATAATACGCATTTTCTGTGGGTATTCTCCATTCATGTTTTAAGAGAACTTCTTAGGAATGAATAGGTGAAACTCCACTGTTTGACCACTATGTCAAATTGGCTTTAAATTCCGGCGCACTTCCTGAAGGCCTGGTTCCTTCCTTAGGGTAAAGGTCATTTTATAATAATAATAATAATTGTTTCGGTGATGCCTGTGAGTCAGCTGCCAGTCAAGAGATTTGATTCATCACATTGACTCTAATTTCTAAGAAAAGTAGAAGAGTGTCTCCAACAGAGATAATCGGGCCTCAGAGGGTCACCATCTCTCTGGCTTGGTGACTCCCCTTCTTCTGCAACTCAAACTGATCCAGTCTGCCTCAGTCCCACCTGGCGTGTCAGACGTGAGGGCATACCGCTGGTACTGACCTATGTAATGAGGCATCAACCTTTAAATCCTCCTTTTCAATATTTAGGGTGAGGGAGAAACACAAAATGAAGCCATGCTCACAGACGCACATGCATCACACACACAGAGTTTGATTTTAATTTATAGTAAATGTTTTTCCAAGGTTACCAACAAGTACAATTTATATAACAAAAAGACTGTATGCTCATCATCATCAACCACAAATATGACCCTTTAATAATAATTCATTCAATTCAATTCAATTTCATTTATAGTGCCAAATCATAACAAAAGTTATCTCAGGACACTCACGGTGGCAAGGAATAGTAGAAACAAGCACAGGAAGCGTCATGCAGGACCACGGCAGCAGGCACCACCACGATCAGCAGAGACCCGCGAGACGACAAAGCACAAACAACTCCGGGGAAGAAGTTGAATTAGTAACATGCATTGATGAGACATGAATGATACAGACAGAGAGGAGAGAAGCTCAGAGTATCTGGAAAAGTATTGTCCCCCGGCAGACTAGGCCTATAGCAGCATCATTTTTTTTTTTTTAAGTTTAAGGAAATTTTAAGGAAAGTTTTAAGTTTACTTTTAAATAAGGGGACAGTGTCTGTATTCCGAATAACACTTGGGAGTTGGTTCCACAGGAGAGGAGCTTGGTAGCTGAAGGCTCTGCCACCCATTTCTACTTTTGGAGCATTCTCAGAGCGCAGTGATCTAGTCGGGTAATACGGTACTGTGAGCTCTTTAAGATACGACGGAGCCTGACCAATAAGAGCTTTGTAGGTAAGGAGAAGGATTTTAAATTCTAATCTGGATTTTACAGGTAGCCAGTGCAGAGAGGCTAATACAGGAGAAATATGTTCTCTTCTATTTGTTTTAGTTAGTACTCGAGCTGCAACATTTTGGACGAACTGGAGACTCTTAACAGACTTATTGGAGCAGCCTAATAATAAGGAGTTGCAGTAGTCCAGCCTAGAAGTAGCAAATGCATGGACTAGTTTTTCTGCATCTTTTTGAGGCACAATGTTCCTAATTTTCGCAATATTACGCAGGTGAAAATATGCAGTCCTCGTTGTTAGTTTTATGTGAGAATCCAAGGACAAATCCTGATCAAAAATAACACACAGATTCCTTACTGTGGACAACATAACATCATCCAGAGTAACCAATAATACCCTAACAAACATTTTTATAAATAATGTGTACAAAGTATATATATATATATATATATATATATATATGAATGAATAAATCTAGAGCAGTTGTTTCCAAAAACGATGTTTAGAGACTTGAAGAGAAACGGTTCTTATTTCATAAGAAAAAAACAAAAGAATAGAGAAAAGTCAGTGTACAGCCATGTTTGTAGCTCTGTGAAGCCGTAATGCACATCTTTAACCATACCATCGTAGTTTACCATGAAAACATGCAGACATTATCTAGGCTAATGGGAATATCATGAGTTTATCAGGTATTTAGTTATAAAATAAAAAAACTAAAATGTTGGATAGAAATTTTAACCTTGTCATGATGTCAGAGGATCCTCAAAAATGATTAAAATGATCCTGGAGGAGGAGATAAATATCTGTACCACATTTTATTGGTGATCCATCCAGTTGTTGTTTAGATATTTCACTCAGAACCACAAATGTCGACCTTCTTGTGGCACTAGATGAAAAATGATTTGGATTTATTGTCTGGAGGCACTGGATTAAAAGTCAGAAGATTGCTGAGATCTTGCCATTTTAAATTCTGTTTGATTTGTTACATTTCTCTTAATATATCATCCGGATGTCAATATTCAAAAGCACTGGTAGCTTTTGAATATCTCACTGCCCACAGGAGGTCACTGTTGAACATTCAAGTCCAGAGAATGTCCTGGGCTTTTGCTTTTGTATCTATTGTATCTTTCAGGAAGGATCATGTGAATGGAGGCACAGTGTACATGAATATTCTCAAAACACAAAAATCAAGAGCAAGGGCTCGTGGGGGGGCTGGAGCCGATCCCAGCTGACATTGGGCGTGAGGCGGGGAACACCCTGGACAGGACGGCAGTCTATCACAGGGCGCATAGAGACAGACAACCATCCACACTCATGTTCACACCTACAGGCAATTTAGAGTCATCAATTAACCTAACACGTGCATGTCTTTGGACGAAAGAGAACCCGGAGAAAACCCACGCAGACACGAGGAGAACATGCAAACTCCACACAGAAGGGCCCCAGCTGGGATTCAAACCAGGAACCCTTTTCGCTGTGAGGCAACAGCATTATTTATACGTGGGACACGTTTACAGCAGTTTTTATTTTGCTTTTAATACCTCCAGGTTACATATGCAGTTCAAAGTCTGTGAAACTATCACATGTTTTTTCAGACTCTTTGTTAACAATATTTCACCGTGTAGAGACTCAAATGTGCATTCATATCTTGAAATTAAATAACAGCAGTTGATATATATTTATTAAAAAAACACATGCTTAACTATCAAAGACAAACAGTTAAAACATACACAGTCATTCAGTCATTCAGGGTAACTGTAGACATTTTATGAAACCATTCATGTTGCAAACTCTTAATGTTTAACAGTCATCATCTTGAAATCTGAAAAAGGTTATAAATTAAATCACACTTCATTATATATACACAGAAGTTCAACATCAGTCAACTCTAAACACCAGCTGCCCCCCAGCTCTGTTTCCAACAGAGTATTTTTTTATATAAGTCAAAGTCCGTAAGATTTGAGGTCCCTTGTTTCTTGCGACCTCTTTGGTGGTAAGATGTAATTGCAGGTGAGCCTGTTCTTTCAGAGCCCTCCATCTTTCATGTTCACCATTGCAGTGTCCCAAATCACGCACTTCCACCCTCAAACTGGCTTTTTTGAGGGTGGAAGTGCGTTCACGCCGGAAGTCGGTAAAATGCAGTGTATGCAATGCATTTCTCTGTTCGACTACGTAGTGGAAGAGTGTGTGTAGTGTCAGAAGAGTTGTTGGAAAAGCTTTTGGAAAAATAAACAGAAGAGGAAATACGATCATCATTTCCAGTAAGTGCAGGGCAGCAGCGTGTGATTTCAGGCAGCACTTACTGGGGTAACTGGGTGCACTGATCATGTCAGTACGTAGGACACACATTGCACAAATGTCACTACACTCACTGCAGTGCGCGCTTTGGGACACAGCACATTATTAAAACACATTCACGTCTCTACTTCCGGTCCATCCCCTATATGTTACCCTCTTAAATACACACACACACGTTCCTGTTACACTTCTGCCCTTAGTACAAGCCTGACTCAGAAGTTGGAAGTTCCTGATTCCCGATTACAAGTGAAAGCAGCATAACCGGCAGTGATGAGCTCCACCGGCAGATCAACCGCTGTCAGCAGCGTCACTAACATGGCGGCCTATTTCCATCCAGCCCGTGAATGTTGCTACAGACACGAATATTGGAATACTCAGCAAAAAGGCAAGTTTTTCATTCGTGGGTCATCTGATCAGTTACTACTGTTTTAACTCACTCTTTGGTAGATTGTAACTTAGCTTCTGCGGATGTCATGAGCGCAGCTATCTCTTGGATCCTTCTGTTGGAATATGGACCGGGCACCTGAAATTGTGCCTTTTATCCGTAAATTCGCATAACACAAATGGCAAATATGCTTTACCAACATGTTGTCTACTTTCTGTGCTTTGCCTCAACGCTGTTAGTACGTGATACACTTTGATGATCTGATTCTGGTTGTTTGGCCGGTATGTTGGCGATAGATAGATACTTTATCAAATCAGCAACCAGTATTTTCGCCCCTTCCCAACAGATCTGCAAACGAGAGTTTCTAGATGGATATGCTGAGCAAATGCTAATCGATCAGTCAGGTTATAAATCCATTTCTTCAGGGTCTGAACTGACAAACATTTTTTGTCACTTTTCATGTATGCAACCAAGTACCACACTTCCTGTCTGAAAATGTGTCCTGTTATCCCTGTAACTACTGTAAATTATATCCCTTACCCCTTACCAATTATCTATGACGGCCAACTCTTCAGTGTGAGTACTCCGAGCAACTATAAATGCTTACTTTTTGATGTTGTCCTACGAACTAGCCCAGCTGAACCATGACCCAACCCATTAGGCACATCCTTAGCCTTTAGGCCTGTGCCCAGTAGCTCCTTTCAGTAATACATCCATTGTGTAAACGATCCTTTAACAGGATCAGAAATGTTTTCAACTTAGATTTAGTTGTCGTCTATTCTCTGTATAAAAAGAAGAAATCAATTTGGTGATTGCTGTGATTGGAATTTTTGAGGTGAGGCAACTTCTTTAGATCACAGATTGTGTCTTTAAGGTAAGAAGGTGAATAAATGTCATTTTGATGTCTTCCCATTCACGAACACCTGTACCAATGTAGTGTACTAATACAAATGTTCTGCCAACATTACACATGAATTTAACTTTGTTAGCACCGTTTCTGTGTTTTGGTCGTGCCCTTGAGGACAATGTGAGGTAATCCAACAGCCCATTTATCACAGGGCCAGTACTGCAGTCCAGGCAGAGAGTACGGTATCTCATAGTTGGCATCCAGGTAAGCTATCAGGGTGCTGCCGTAGGCCACGGCTATCACAATAAGAATGTGCCTGGAGGAAACAGATAATGGTGATCAATAAACATCAGAATGTCCTTGAAAGAAACAACCCTGTCTCCTAGAAATTACATATTCATACTACTAATTTGTTTTGCATGATTGCTTATAGTGAACACTATCTCCAGTAAATTAAATGCTGAGGTGTTTGGGGTGAATAATGGTCATTGGAAACAGAGTTAAAAAAGGAAAGGAAAGGAGACAGGTAAGCCAGGACTTACCAGATACCGTGCAGGTAGCAGAAGTTTACCCTCTGCCAGAAGCTGCAGCCAAAACGGTCACTAATCCAGCAGGAGATGGCGAGCACCCACAGAGCCGCTGACAGCTTGGCCAGTCGGAGAGCCTTCTGGTCGTTGCAGCTGAGAAAGAGAGAAAGCTGGTTATGAATCAAAGCCACAACCTAAACAGTTACAGACGCCCCAAAGATACAGAGTACAAGAACAGAGTATTCATACCATCTCATCTCGACAGCCAGAACGTAAAGCATATGGAGGCCAAAGCAGTTCAAAGCGTAGGCATTGGCTGTGGGTTTGACAAATGATGACAATGTGGAGATGACAGTAACCACGAGGACAAAACTTGAAAAAGTGGACCTGTAGATGAACATACAGAGAGAAAGAAAAATAAGCTGTGAGGCAAACATTTGAAGGTTTGATCTCATTTTGTGTCTCTTCCAGTGTAATTATGCACATTAACTGGAACCCTCGGGCGCTGCTGCTGATTATAAGCTGCACGTGAATTTCAGTATTTAGTTCAAACCTGAGATGAAGACACGCTGTCTGACTTCTGTACAAAGCTTCCTGTCACAGTGGCTCCACACTGACATTCCTCTGCACAGATAATCATCAACATTCTACAGCATATCACCCAAAACCTTGGATTCAGGTTCTGCTCTCTTAAACCTGCAACAAGTGATTTTTCTGGCCAATCGGGGGCAGCAAGTTGAGAACACAACATTAGCATAGAATCGCTTTCTAAGTTGATACGGTAAACTTGTTAGAAAATAATAGAATAGATTAAACTTTATCGTCCAGCCAAAACATCACTTTAACAGAACAAAGATCTCTCAATTGTACAGCCTACACTCATATTTAAGTTGACTGTTTGTTGAGCAGATTAATTGCATTTGGGATACAAGAACCTTTGTAGATATTTTTCTTTTTTCGCCTTGAGGGGAGCAAGTCAAACTTAGGAAGAGCAAACAGTTGTGTGTGTACACATCCAGTAGTTACAGATCAACATTAGCATTCATTTGAAGTTGGGTTTCTGGCCACTTGATGACCAATGATTGCTTTCTTTTTAGCGCTTTTTTTTTTGTCTCCACGAACTCCTGAAGAAAATGATTAGCTCTTATAGGTTCACCAGTTGGTTGCTCACTTTGTCTGGATGCTGATTGGTGTTGAGCAGGTAGTTTACTACGGGTTTTTGGAGGGTTTTTTAAACTGAAAACGGAGCGCTGAGAGTGAACCAAAACAGTACAGTTTCATAGAAAGTTGCAAAAGGTGCCCCCTGACCTCTTGCATCCCTGTGTCAGGGAGGCTCGTACAGTAACCCATCATTCAGGAGGACCAACCCATGAAAAATCAATGTGAGGTTCTTGAGTCAGGGCTGTGGGATTCTTTCCAGGTGCTCATCAAAATTTAATTCTTTCCCCACCTTGTGGTGAAATATTTACACAGGTTGGGTGGAGCTATATTCCTTCACAATAGCGAGAGCCCCTTTCTGTCACATTCAGCCGTTGACTGCAGCACCACATGGTGTGTTTGTGACAATGACTACAGTTGGGGCTGTCAAACAGGCTCCACCAACAGCTCAGGTTGGGTTTCACAGTGGCGTACCTCAGAAACGTTTTGTCATTGTTTCTGTTTTGTTTTTTTTTGTTTCATTAAAGGATTATTGAGCTGTGTGTGCGTCCTTAGTGACACATGGAGATGAATAAAGATGAAAACAAACACCTCGGACTGACACATCGGTTGTTGGCTTAATGCTGTAATGTTGCTTTACCTGTCTTTTATAAAAGAAGGGAAGAGTCTGCGGGGAAACCAGACAGAATATCCCACCGCCAACACCCACAGGATGGAGAGCTCATCCAACATCTGGCCAACAAAACTAAGTGTCATGTGGAAGTATGCAGAGAAGAGCCCTACAAAAAAGAGAGAACAATCTTTTTTAATTTGAAACCTTTCATGTTTTCATATAGAAGGAAAAATCACAGAGGGACTGAAGAAAAAGGACTGAGGAAGAGAGTAGAACATGTAAGGAATGTAAAGTCTGATGCCGTGAACCAGTGGTTCATACCCTGGAGGTTAATCCCACAAGCTGTAAGATAAATCTAACAATTAACAGGAGAGGAAAGAAGCAAATACATTATTATTCTCTCATAAATTACAGGATAATGTTACTTGTTATAAATGGATCAAGTGCTGAGGAGGGGTTGTTGTAACTTGTTTGTGAAAATGCCACAATCACAAGATCCTAGATTTCAAAATAATGTCTTCAAATGTCTTGTTTTTCCCACCAATGGCCCACAAACCAAAGTCTCAGTTTACTATCATAGAAGAGTAAGAAAAACAGAAAATAACTGTTTGAGAAACTGGAACAGCTGCTTTTTTTTTTTTAAACCATTTTTTCTTGAAATATAACTTAATACTAAATTATCAAAACGGATTGCTCATCATTGCAGCTAAAGTTGCTTGTTGCTGGACATTGCTTTGTTTTTATGTGTCACATACTAAAAAGTTAGGGAACCGCTGCTGTGAACAACAATCCTCTCAACCCATTTGAGTCAAAATCCAATGTCTTGGGGACTTTTGTAGGTTTGTATCTACTTTATAACACAATGCTGGTGTGCCTCAGGGGTCCATTTTGGGACCACTTAAACTGCAGGTATATACTGTAGACTTTTCTTGAGATTTAAACAAGATAATGTATCTAAAGTGGTGAGACACGTAGAGACAACCGTGAAATTTGTAAATAAAGAAAAAAAAAGAGTGACTAACCTACAAATATCATCATGGTCCAGACCATGTGAATCGCCAGGTTCCTCTCTTTGGCATAAGGGTGCAGAAGGTAGAGCATGATGGGAGATATAATGAAGAAAAAGAAGCTGCTCATCTGCAGGGAAAACATTAATAAACCAACAAAATTAATACAATCGTTCTTTTTCTGAAAAATCATGGATATTAGACATCATTTCTTATACACCAAATAAAAACATGACTCTAGCTCCATTATATATGTTATTCTGCCAAGATAAACATTGACATAAATGCTGCAGTACTTAGACTTCGTACTTACAGTGTTGAAGAACTCCACTACATGTTGAGAGTGTTTATAGTTGTCTTCACACCAGTCGATTTCTGAACTCTCATAAGAGAAAACTCCTGCCATCTTTTCACCGGAGTAGACACCTGTCAGACAGAGAGGGGGGAAACAATAATCACTGATTTATGACAGCGCACCTGTAGCTGTAGCTACAGACGTTTGTGCCAGTCCTTCCATGAAATGGGTGTTTATCCAGGAGTGTTTGTATAGGTGGTTTATGGAAATCAGTTTCCAGATTGTATTTCTATTCAAATGTGGCTCTGCACCCTTTCTCAGAGCCTCAATGATGGTCGTTTAAATAGTTGTTTAAATGCACTGTGAGAAAGGGATGAATTAACCCTAACACTCTCTGATAACATGCTTTAATCTAGTGTATGCTAAAAAAACAAACATAAAAATAGACAACAAGGTAAAATAATAAGGGACAAACTGATCCTTTGCTTAAAGGGGTATTCTATTGGTGTAGTATTGCACTCTAATAGTGTTTGGGGACGTGTCAGAGATTAAAGTACCAAAGGTGTAAATACTCATTATGCAGAATGGCCTATTTAAAAAGAATGTATAATATTATTGTATTACAAGTATTGATAAAACTCTTTTCATAGGCTGGCCAGTCCACTTCTGTTCACCTATGAGAGTATGTATAGAGTCCTACTTCTACATGTTACCCTTTGTTCAGTACTTTATGGCTTGGACTGAGGTATCATTATTTCATCATACAATGTAATGTGATAAAAAATACTGTAGTTAATTAAGATTCAGTTATTCATAAAAACTAAACTTAAATTCATCAATACATAGGGATGATATATCTAGTAGAGTTTCTAATATTCTGTCCTCTTCATGTATGTAAATAGAGAGGCCAAAAAACATCTTTCTATATGCTGTAGTCCAGTATAACCCCACATTTAACTACAATCTTAAAAAATTACATTTCTGACAGTTGTCACCAAAAACATAATATAAACCTAATTAAGACGTTATGTTGTATTGATATAGGCTGCAGATCTGTGTACCTATAGGCCTACAGTGGCTATGACTTAATTGAATATTGTATTGTGGTTCTAGTGACCAAAGGGGCATTATTACAGTGTTAGTAAGTTAATATATAATACAAGGACCCAATAAAGTTACTATTGATCACCACATATGCACCATATGTCACTGTAGGAACAACAACAGAAACATATTCTAGTGATTTCTTGTGAAAGGTGTGATACTTTCACACTTTTTCTAGGTGAAAAGAGCCATGAAAGTCTAATCAATTGTTTAAAAGGAATGGCCCTTACCTCCCATGCTGCTGCTGCTGCTGTCCCAGCCTCCAGCCCGTCAGTGTTGCTCTGCTCCAGGTGGCAACAGGTGCATCAAAAACCGATCCTGTTGCACGAGACTATGATGTCACTAATAAGCACACTAAACGTGTTCACATCTCTGGGCCAACATGTCACCAAGAGAAAATGTCTGGAATGGACTCATCTATTCTGTCCCATTAAATGTTGGCATTTAAACTTCCTCATGACAAATATTACAATACAAATCTACTGTATAAAGGGAGGTCAAACTGTAAAATTCAACAAGAGTAAACTCCCTTCTTGTTAACATGTCAGAAAGTGATGATTTAAATACCATAAACACGCAGAGAGCACATGGAACAGGAGGATTACATGTAGCTGCAGGTCTTCTCTAGAAAATGAGGTTAAACCGGTCCATCTGCCTCCGCTGTCAGGCCAACACCAGCGATGCAAATTTCAAAATAAAAGCATGAACGTTCTGTGTGTGTTCTGAATTGTCTTACAAATGCAGCAGTGGTGGCAGTATTCATATTTGTTACTTAGTGTGAGTAAAGGTATTTACTTATGTTATAACCCTGAGGATATATGCAGTGTATCATCACATGTAATTGTTTCCTACTTTAAAAATTATATTAAAAATAAAATTTGCTATTCCTTCTCTCTTTATGTCCACTATATATATATATATATATATATATATATATATATATATATATATATATATATATATATATAAAAGAACACTTAGTGCTTCTCTCCTGGGTGACTGCTGGTGCAAAGTAACACAAATCAACAAATTTCTAGGGCACATGTTTTGAAAAACAAAACAAAACAAAAGTACATTTGGAGTGTTAAAACTCTTTATTTTACCATACAAAAACAGATACTGATTGACTGTGAGGGAATTACATTATTTTACAAAATAAACCACAAATTTAAAAACAAGAACACAATTGGCAGAAATAAACACTTTTTAATAAGTCACCTCCTTCCATGTTGTTATTCAGAAATATGTTATCACTTACTGATGATACCGATAAAACCAGTGCATAAGTCCTTGAGGTAAAAAAAAAGAAATAAAATATATTTATTTTCCTTTATTGAGGTGAAAACATATATGGAAAGAATAATCTTGTTTTTAAGTGCTAACATAACATTCAAGTTCATTATATTTTCAGATATCTATTATTACTTGATTTTATGCTGCTGTCTTAATAATAATTAGCAGTACTGCACGTTCCTCTTGAGGAAAGCTTCAGGGGAAATAAAAACACTGTAGACACCAGAAAGCAATGCAGTATTTTCAGGTCACTGTTCTGTAATTTTAGCTTTGAGTCATATTCAGGGAAGTAACAGCTCAAAGAAAGGTGTTATGGGAGTCAAACATCTCGTAGCTTGGTTATTCAGAACAACAGATGAAACCTGAGCAGCTCTTTGCAGTACATCTGTAACTAACAGCGATGTCCACCGTTAAACAGTTTGCATTTTGGATGAAGATCTACCATGAACAATTCAAAGGTAGTTTCTTTAGTGAACAGTGCTGCTTTAAACAAAATACACATATTTCTCAACAGACCACCAGGGCCGATGAAGGCCTGTTCAGATCTTTTCCACATAGTTACCAGGGAAGAGACCTTCCCTTCCTCGAATCCTGCCCGTCCACCAGCCTGACGGATCTACAGAGAGAAGAAATAAGCAGAGAGAAACATCATGAATCACTGGAGGATGTTTCAAATCCATCACAATAAATTTATAGGCAACCGATTATTCTTTTAATCCACACACCTTCTTTGACGAGGTCGAAAACGTCGTTGGCCTCGAAGCTGATCTCGTCCGTGTCCTGGCCGACGTACTGATACAGCGCTCGGCAGCGGGGCCCCTGGGGCCGAGGCTGGGGTTTAGGAGCGGGAGGGGGTCGCTGACTGATGCTTCTTTTCCTCTGCTTCCTGTGACAGAGAGGGAGAAATGTGACAAAAGGATACAAGGAGCCAGCTGGTCAGACAGGCAGGGTCAAACCACAGAGAGCACCTTTAGGTTTGTATATCTCCATTTGTGAAAGCTTTTCACACTTTATTTTCATGGGTCTTTTTTAAACTGTAGAACGCGCACAGAGAGCTGAGTTAAACTAGAACTTTTTATCTCAAGACCACCGTAAAGTAAATATTACAAGTTTGACCAATGAGCCAGTCCATGGATGTATTAAGAGTGCTCATAATAAATGCATGGGCTCGTCCTGTGGCAGCAGAGATTACAGATAAAACAGGTGGAAAACTGACATCACAGAGAGCTTTGGTGGATGTGAATAAAAAAAGAGAAACCTGCAGATACAAGGATGTTAAAATGCATGTGAACTTTAACTTTTTGTATGTTGACAAAAAAAAAAGTTTAACTTTTTTTTAAAATCCCAAAGGGTCAAACTGAAGCAAGATATTTCCCTTTTTCAGAAAGACAGGTGAAATAAACCGTACCAGCATGTTTATGATTGTCAGAATTTAAAACAGTCTCTGAAAAGTCTCTTTCCTTAACACTTTTTTGACATTAAAACGGAGGGTTGAGGGCGCTGTGTGTACAAGTTTCAGAAATCAACAGTCCACTATTTTAACAGTGGTATCATGTAAACAGGCATTCAGAGTGTTAACATTCTGAGAATTGATGAATACTTGGTAGATATGATTGGGACTGATGTTTAAAAAATGTACTCAGTGAGAATGGAAGATAATGTTAATATATAGCTTTTATATAGCAGTTATAGGACGGGGGCATGCTTGTCCTCAAGCCAAGAGTTAAAAAAAAAAATCGCTGTTGCTAATCACTGATCTCACAACAACAGTGATATTATGTAATCAAACTGGCATTTTAAGGGTTAAAATTCATGACATTAATGAATATTTGCTAGTGACGTTAAAGTTAGTGAAATTAAATGATTTAACTCTTAGTGAAAGTGTAAAAATGTTTGTGTTTTGACATTTTTGACCTCTAAGGACATCAGAGAATATTTTGCACATAGGTTAAGAGATTATTGTATCCTATCTTGCTGCTCTCCATAACAGCAGATTTTTAGCCCCATTTATCAACACTAAACAACACTAATTCTGAAAAGGCCAGGGTACGCCTGAAAGTTTGTTTCAAGCCTTTACAGAAGTTGATGGAACAGCAGCAACTCCTGGAGCTGGAGCAGGAGTTCAGCTCTATAAACAGGTTTATCTCTCTCACTATGAAACTTATTCATAGGTTTGGGCTATTGTTGTTACTGAGCCTCACCCTGACGTGCCTTAACAACTCATAAAGCTTGATTTTTAGTGACTAATGAGCTCCACCCACACATGCTGTGACCATCCCTTCCTTCCCTTTTTTCATATCTCACACGAGGTGATCTTCCTCACCCTGACATGCCCTGGTCAGGCACATTGAGGAAGTCCAGGTTCCCCTGGTTGTGCTGGTTGTGGGCTGGGACTCGGGGCGCTTGCTGGGAGCCCAGTTTGGGTGGGGCCGTGCTGGGTGGCCGGCCATGTTTTTGCGGGGCGGAATACATGATATCTGATTGTTGGTTGTGAGGTGCTCCGGAAAACTTGGCTGCTCCATTCTGGTGCGCTGAGGGGAGAGACAGGGGAATAAAAGTAAAATAAAACCTAAACAACCTCCAGAGTTCAGTACTCAGCTGCTACTATATTTGAGAAATGATCTTAAAAACAAAACGTTTTTAAATCATAGAAGTATTCTGATATTTTTCTAATACTAATACTAATGCAGGCAGAACGACTCTTGTCGGTGTTATATTATATTACTGGATTCTTTCTGCTGCTGCATTAATGTGTATTCTGCAATTCTGTTGTAGCTGGTTAAAGTAAAGCTATATTTTACTACTTTCTATTTGGTAGTTCAATCTATCCCAGTACTTCTATTTTACAAGAAGATCATCTGTTTTGTATGTAAAACCTTCATGCACTTCAAAGTAAGCTATAATTATTGCTGTAATAAATATAATGGAGTAAAAATACAATATTTAAATATAAAAGTTAGGTTGAAATATATAGTAGCATGAAATGCAAATGGTCAAATAAAATACCTGAAAACTGTACTTAACTACAATATATGAGAAAATGTATTTAGTTACATTTGAGTCTAAAGGGTTGTGTAAATTATAGATAATATAATGGACACAACAAAATTAAGAGTCTTTACCTCTGCTGGCAACATTTTGTCTTCCTCCACCACGAGACTGTGGAGCACTCCTCCTGGTTGGCTCTGATGAAATACACGCTTAGTTACAAATATAATTCATATAATAAACAAGAATGTATGTACATTAGTTTCATCTTTGTAACCTTCTCTTTATTCTAAGGCTGTACTGTGTCTGTTCTTCTTTAAACTTACTTGAGGACTTGGGCAGACCGTCCCCTACTGTGATGGTGAGGGTCTTCCCTGCAGGTTTGAGCTGGGCCAGGTCCCCTTGCCCCCTCTGAAACACCACCACCCTGGAGCCTCCTCCACCCCAGCCCTCCTTCTTCACTCTGAACTCCAGCCTGAGTGGGAACAAAGTGTGTTAGTGGTGTGTGGGTTTTTACGCAAGTGCGTGCTGTCTGACTGCGTAGGTTGCTCCACCTGTCAGTGAAGGAGATTGTCAGTTTTCTCTTGGTCACGTCCTCGTAGCGTTTCAAGAGCAGGCTGAGGAACTCTGTCTTAAAGTTGGACTCCAGCAGGCTGTCGTACTGGGCCTCATGTAGGATGAAGAAATCATCCTGTCTCGTACTGAAGAAAAAAGAAGGCAAACGTTTTTCTGAAGGAAATACATGCTGCTGCTGAATTATTTCAGTCTTTCACTATGTTCATATGTTCAACTTTTGAAATATATATATTTTTATGTAACAATTGAAGATAAAGATGTTTATGTTTCAGGTCGAGGGGGAGGGCTGAATGAATTTGAAGTGTCATTGAAAGCCCTAAAAGACAGTGGAAGACATATTCAGACATACTCAGAGTTAAAGTACCAATACCGCAGAGTGAAAATACTCTATTACAAGTGAAATACCTGCATTTAAAATCCTTCTTAAGTAAAAGTACAGAAGTATTATCAGCTACATTTACTTAAGTATGTAAACTCTACCTCTGGAAAAGATTACTTACATTATTAAAGATAAACAATCACTCTTTGAAAACATTTGGGGTCCTAAAGTCCTAAAGCGAGTTGATTGTTAGCTTAGGTGTAAGAGATGTTACAGTGGTACACAGATATGATTCTTGCCATGATTCTTGCCCTTTTTGGGTGGTATCTTCATGGTTGAATGCACTTATTGTAAATTGCTTTGGATAAAAGCATCAGCTAAATGTATGCTTAATGTAATGTTAAAGCAGTGACATGAGTTAGTATCAGTATTTAGGACTCATTTACAGCAATTTATCTACAAATACAAGAACTTTTGTGTTTCAAAAATGGATAGTATGAGTTTATAGTAGTGGTTTGAATTAATTACTTCTGCGGCTAGCGCTGAATATAAATGGTTACGGTATAATCTGAGCATAACATTGTTTGAAAGACCCTGAAATTATCAAATTCTTTACTGATAAGAAAATAAAAAGAGGATCAAATTCTGTGAATTCTCAGTTCAGCAGAATACATGTAGCCGCTATATTCACTCTTGCAGGCACAGTGACTTTTCAAGCGGTGGTTATTGAACGACAACATTTTCCACCACAAACGTTTGCTGGTTCATGGTGTTGGTGCAGCTCATGTATACTCAAGACCGACCTGAGAGAGACACCACTGATGCTTCCAAACTCCAGTTTTCGTTTCAGCACCTCCTTTATCTGTCCCTTCTCGGGTCCTTTCTTTACCTTTTCTCGACCGATCAGATAGATGCCTTTGGGTGTCAAGATCAAATCTCTCTTGATAGACTGAAGTGTGAGAAACAAAGGAAGTGAGAGCTGTGAGAAATAACAGAAAGGAGAAGTCCACAAAGAGCAATCACTGTTTTAAAGGGGAGAGCTACATTTACACTTGAAACATCAGAAGCTTCACCTTGAACCTGCGATCGAACTTGTTGACAGAATCGGCGAAGTCGACGCGCTCTCTCTTGGCCAGGAACTGCCGCAGCTCAGGCCTCTGCTCCAGGCCAAGGTAGTCTCCAACAAAGTTCCTGTTAATGCTGTTCTTCCTGCGCTCCTTCGAGTTGTACAGGATGTCTGAGGCTGTGTCACAATGTAGAAGGAACATTTAGAAACACATGTTTGTTTGGTACGGATAGTATGGGGATTTTTTTTTGTCTTTGTAACTCACCCTCCTCTCTCATCTGTTCATACTTCTTCCTGGCAATGTATCTTCTCCAGGATTTCTGAATGATCCTGGCAAAAGTGTCAAACTTCCTTTCCCTCATCTCCTCCAGCAGGAAAAGCTGTGAAGCATAAAGCATGAGGAAAGAGTTTATAATAATTAATTTTTTCTGAATATATGTCATTTTCTATAGTACTGCAGCAATTTGCTGTCTGTTAGAACGTTTCTTAAAGTGTCATTCCGGTGCAAAATCATACCATAGTCTTTTTCTGCACTTACATACATCAAATAAGCCATGGAGAGTTTTTTTTGTGTAACAACTATTAAGAGATCCTAGAGAGTCGCTAACAGCTGGACGTGGCTAACACTTATTAGCTTGGGGCAGTTCAGTGAAGGCATTAAACAGCTTTTTTAACCACTAAAACTGCTCAAAATAACACCAAACCTCTACAGTAGCATGATAAGAGTCCTTACACAATAAATTTAAGTTGGACAGTACAGTACTTGATAAAATGTTCTTTGTAACATTCCATCACTGTCCAAAACAGAAATACAACACTGACTGAAATATATAAAAAAGTTTCTGACCGATTCAGGATTCTTGACAAAGATCTTGGTGCGTCCCATCTGGTACTGGTCGTTATCCATGTTGACAGAGCGGAGGAGGTGAAGGACCCCCTGCTGCTCTGGACCCCTCCAACATGGCCATGTCTCAGCTGTCAGGATGGCGTATCTGGATACAACAAAGCACACACACCAACCAAAAGCCACATTGAGAGTGTGTTTGAGCTGTGTTCTTCTCTCAGGACAAACACACAGAAATGGATGCATCATTTAAAAAAGGATTAAACTCACCTCATCAGAAACTTGTTGAAGAGTCTGCGGTACGCAAATCCAGCCCTTCTAACACGAATGTTTTCCCGCAGTCCTAGATATTCAACCTGATGCCTAGCCCTAAAACAGATGGAATACCGTTACACAGACACACAAGAAGTGTTTACTGTGTTTGAGCGTAGATGTTTGTGACAGTGAGGGCGCTGACCTGCTCTCCTCCCAGTCTTTCGGTCTTTTTGTCTCATTGGGTTTGATGCAACGAATATAGTGCGGCGTGCATTTCATCAGCGTCTTCACCAGATCATTAGCTTGTCTCTGTCGGAAACACCAGGGCACGATCAATGCATTGTTACAACCCAAAAAAAACTCTCTTTTTATTCTGTTTTTGCATTTTGTATCTTGGGGGAAATGAAGGTTACACTGATTGAAGGACCTCAAGTTCAAGCATCACCTTGATCTTTGAGCTGGCTGTGGTCGGCCTGCCCTTCTTCTCATTGTCGAGGGTTTCAGGGAACAAGCTACGAATGAAGTTACTGTAGAGACAAATGCAAGGGATTTTTTTTTCTTGACTGCATTTCTTTTCTAAACATGTCATTAGTGAAAACATCTGATAGGTGTAAGAGACTGACTATTCACTGCTTTGCATGAGCTCAATGAGGTCAGGGAACAGCACATCCCGGTTTCTCTCACAGAAGCCGTTGATATCGTATGACACCTAAGGCGACACCACACATTATAACTACTGTGTAAACTTTACAAAGCAGAACAGCAAACATTGAAGAAGCAAACATTGTTATTTATTAGAGAATGTTTTCAAGTTTTTTGCTATCCGATTTCAACACAACAAACATCTGCCAACAAGTATTAAAGTTGGCAACACTACTGTTCAAATAAATAAAATACATGATCTTATGTCAATAGCATTTTTGCTGCAGGAGAGTCAGTTTGACTGATTTCATGTTCCTACCTTGCCAGCGTAGTGATGTATGTTGAAGCCGGAGTTCCAGTTGTTGAAATGTTCATGTGTTCCCACGGCGGCCTGCAGTTTCTGCAGCAAAGTGCCATCTGCTCCCTCTCCTTTGGCATGCATGGTGGCGCACACATCATCCAGCACGCTCATTATACCAGGAGGACTCTGCAAGGACAGGACGGTGTGGGTGAATTTTACTGTGAACTGTTACAACTGATTTGCAACTGATTTTAGATATTTGAAAGTGTCTAGGAAGAAAAGATCCCCCATGCAAACCTACAGTATAAATAGTATATACTTATTTGATGTTAATTAGATTATAAAAGAACAAGCTATCACCAGAAAAGTACCGCTCTTTCCTCTTATGAACCACTTCATATAGAACTTACCAATTTATTTTCAATGAGGTCGCACACAATTTTGTTGTTGAAGTACTCGATGGGAGTCCACTTGATGCCCTCCTGCACATACTCTTCCTGAGAGGAAATTAGAAAATAAAGAGCTCAAAGGAAAAAGTGATCGACAGTGGATTTGAAATATTCACATCCAGCACAGAGGTTGAGAGACAAGGTAGACAAATCAAGAGACATGTTGGAATTTACAAGAGCAACACAGCACTGTAGCTACCTGCTCAGCCTTCAGGGTCAGTTCAATAAAGATCTGTTGCAGTTTCTCGTTGACAAAGTTGATACAGAACTGCTCAAAGCCGTTTCTCTGCAGGGGGAGAACCAGTCAATGTCAGATTATACAGCAGTACAAATCCGGCTCTACTGTAGTACCTGTAGAACTTACATCTATTACTATTTTTATAGCATCTGCCTACTAATATCACTGTCAGCTGTAAGAGCACTAACCTGGAATATCTCAAAGCCATAAATGTCAAGTACTCCAATGCTGAATTCTTCATGTGGTTTTTGAATGGCTTTATTTATGGCCTAGAGAAAACAAACAGGGTTAAGGCAGAAGGGAAATGTAAAACACAAATACACTAATGTCAACTTGTGTAGGTATCTCAGTAAAAAGAAGATGCTTCCCCTTTTCATTTCATCTGTTCTTGTTGTTTCTGGGATAAAACATTTAAAAAAAAAATTGTCTACCTCCACCAAGTAGTCAAAAACTCGTGCATAGAGGGCTTTGGCCAGGGCATCTCGTGTGTAGGTTGCCTGCTCCTGGTTCAGGGTCACAATAATGGACTCATCTTTCCCTGCCCACCTTGACTCCATCTTCCGACTGGTCAGCTTGTCCTGCAGTCGGTTGGGGTCGATGCCCAGCAGATAGGCAGGGAAGGCAAGCACTAGAGTAAAAAAAAAAGTATTCAAAAACACCCCAATATATAAATGTTGCAGGTAAATAAAGACGTTTGCAATAAAGATACATACTTGTTCACCTTCAAGATTGAAAGTATAGCCTACAGACTCCCTGAGAATGTATCTTTCTGCATTAAATGTAGACGTAGGCCGAACTGAAGACAATCTGCAGTAGCTTAAATTGCACAATTCTAGACAGCGACTTTGGGGATGGTATATTTGCAATCCTGGATGTAAACACCAATTATCTATTGTGTTGGGAATCCCCAGGCAGCAAACAAAGGAGAGGATAAACAAGGTAGTACTGATGTGCACAGACTATCAATTAGCACGGTGTCTGCCATGGGACTGCTTTGTCATGGTGAGCTCTAATTGACTCACATCCCTTTGGGGAGAAAATGGGGCATTTCATATAACAGGGCAGGTGGAAATGTTTGTGAACCTGCATGGATGAGTGAATCCCTGTGTGTCTGGTGTGTCTCACTTACAGTCTGTGCTCTCCACCTGCCCGTAGTTGCCTGCCTCTATGAAGCTGATGTTTCCCAGGTGGAGGATGCCTGCGACAATTTGCAGCACCTGAGCCTGGATGTCACCTGGGATCCCAATCACCTGCATGGCTTCCTGGAGACCACAACCACAAAAGCAGACAGTAAGGGCAGCACTTTGACCAACAAGCGTGGATGAGATTCAGTGAACTATTGACTTTCAAAACCAAACTAAAGTATGTTTTTAATCTAATTTTACTATACATGTTTTATTTCCTGTTCTTTCTAGTTAGGTAATATTAAGGTATAATACTTGCCTGATATCACAAAGAATTGCCAACTAGTTACACAGATTCAAAGATGACTATAATACACTCAATAATGGGTCCCTCACTCTTTTTATTTTTATATGATCTCAGAGTGAACATAGCAACTACACTCAGTTATTACCAGGTAGCTACACATAACTAGCTATACCCTATGCAGTATACTTTTTGATTGTATTCAAGTCAACTAATGGGTAATTAACCTTGTTTCACCAATGACAGTTGGCTTAGCAAACCTAGCTGTTAGCGTAGTTAGCTAGTCGACTGTTCCAAGTGCTGTTGCTATGGATAACGCCCACTGGTGTAACCCAGCGTCGGCTAGATGACGCCTACGATACCGCCAATCCCAGTCCCGACTTTTTCACCTTTTTTGCTAACATTTCTCTTTAACTAACATGACCATGTAATGTTTTAGGTTAATGTAATGGTGTAAAAAGTGTTGGTGTATAACTTCTTTCTAACCAAATATGTTTTCATATTACTTATTTACTTTACTTAACTATAGTGAGTCGGCAAAAGGACGCCAACGGTGAGTATCAAGCTATGCACTGAATTAACGGTACTTAATAAGGGACTTAAGTAACTAGTTCCTAGTAAAATAAAATTGCAATAAACAGGGGCGCTAGAAAAACATGTTGCTGTTGATTACAGGAAAAGCAAATGAAACTCCCTCCCAATGATCTTAAAAACTTAATAATTCAAATTTCTGTCAAGAGCAGTAGCAAGCGAAGATACAAAACTTTGTGTAGCTAAGAAAGGATGTTATGAGTAAGACAATTTGCAACAATGTTTAACTTTGGTGACTCTCCGCTATAAAGTTTTTAAACTGTGTGTTCAGTTACACAATTTTAAAGGACACCTGACCTGTTCCTTCAAAGAGGGATATTCCTACCTCGATTTCTCAGATTGTTTAATTTGAATAATTGTTAGAGGCCAAAGGATGTGAAACTGTTGATTTATAAGACGGAAGTAAAGGTTGGAGAAAAGTCTGAAAAAGGTGAACATTTGCCTTTAATTAGTTTATTAAAGGCAATTACTCATTGCATGGACATGACCCCTCAGAGGGACCCCAGCCCTCTGGTTGGGAACCACCACTGATTTCCCCGCGTCTACCAATATGTACCATAGTCTCATGGAAGTCTTTGCTGTCGTTGGTCCCATCCACCTTGTAGGTCCCAGACTGGTTGAGGTAGTAGTAGTAGTCTGGGGTCATGATGCCCAGGCCCTCTTTCTGCTGAGTGTTGGCGCCCTCTATCAACTGGAAGACAACAATGCAGGTAGAAGAGCAGTTAAACAGGACTCCCTGAAGCAGTGGGCACCAAAGAAATCACTATGTAATCGATATCAGTAATAATCAGTAATAATCGACTGAATTCATTGTGAGTCGTTCATTGAATGGAGAGTTTACACTTTTTTTAAGGGGGGGTTTAAGTGAATCTGACCTGATAGTAAATGTGGAAGTTCCTCTCATTCTCATTCTGGCTCACCACCCGCGACTTCTCCAGCAGGAAGTTTGAGATTTTGCCCCCGTCTGGCTCTCCTCCTCTGCTGAACTGAATCTCAAAGTATTTACCCTGGAAGATGCAAAAATCAGAGGTGACAAACAAGCTGTCAGTAGATGAATCTGTCAAATCTGATTTACTCAACAGGTGCAAAGTACAAGGGTGAGAAGAGGAACTTCCCCTCATTGTGCACTCATCCTTACACACAATACATTCAAGATAGCAAATCAACATTTCCTAAACAACTGCTGAGACAGTGTTCAAACAATGCAGCAGTTTTTAAAATAAAAACTATGACTTCCATTGTTGCTACATCTGTTTGAGCTGCATGATCAAACTGCATTGAGCCGTGCAACAAATTACTCTTGCTACATCAACAGTGGCGGGAAACTTGACAACAAATTGATGTCTTGCTCTAAAGCTGCACACAAGCATATTTATGTGGTTTGTAGGTGTGAAATTAAAGACTAAAGGAGAGGTATTTTTTATGAGCATCAAACCAATGCTGTTAACTCAAACAGTGAAACTTTGGGCTATGGACTGTTCGTCAGATAAAACATCACCTATTTTTTCAATAATTTCTGACATTTCATAGACCGTCGACAATCGATTGACTGAGAAAATGATCAGCAGACTTATTATGATAAAAATAATAGCTGATTCTTGACCTCGGAAACAAGCAGTTGACCAAACACTCTCAGCACAAAGTCCATTTAGTAGCTGTTCTGTTCTTTCGGTTTTCCATCTGAAGCAGATGGAGTCGGGAATCAACTGCTGTTGTTATAGAAAGAACTTTCCATCTCAATTTTCTAAACCAACTTGTGCGAGAAGTCCTTAATGTGCTAAGAAATATAAAAATTTAGCGCTATTTTTTATTTTATTTTTTTAGCTCATAGACGTTAGACCTGAATGGCTTATTGGCGGAGTGGCTTATGTTGATGACAGAAAGCACAACATTTGAAGTCATGATTTTAAGCTTTTGTATTTTGTATTTATCTTGAATGATTTTGTCTTACATAAAGGAGAACAGATATTAACCCCGGCCGATGAGGAATGTGTGTTGGCGATTTAACATGAATGGGGATAGTTCATATATTAGGAGGTGATCATTATATATTTGGTATAATCTGTTTATTTCCTAATCTGTCAAATTGTCAAACCCAACTTACTGACAATAGACGTAGGGTGAATACATCCATAAGTGCATTTCTTAGTAAATCCAAACTCTTTAAGTCACGTCTGTAGCAGGTGGGGAAGTAAAGACCTTACTCACAAAACGACTCGAGTTGTTGTTGCGGACGGTCTTGGCGTTACCAAAGGCTTCCAGCAGAGGATTTGACTGGAGGATGATGTCTTTTACATGCTGCAACACACACACACACACACACACACACACACACACACACACACACACACACACACACACACACACACACACACACACACACACACACACACACACACACACACACACACACACACACACACACACACACACACAGTGACTTTGTGAAACACAATAGAAATACCTCCACACTACACTGCAGGGAGTTCACAGTTGAGTCACTGCTGGCTGTCTCTACCTGAACTTTCGATCCCCCTCCAGATACTTTGGAAATATAACCCATGATGTATTTGGCAGCCACTGTCTTTCCAGCACCGCTCTCACCGCTGCCACCATGAAACACAGGACACACCACAAAACAACTTTACGTTCCTCAAGCTACCGACACTAATGGAGTCAAATTTAAGACAGCATTAAAACTCAGTGAGAAGAAAAACAGGGCTGTTGTGATCACCTAATGATGACACACTGGTTCTCTGCATCAATCATCATGTTCCTGTACATGTTATCAGACAAGGCATAGATGTGGGGCGGGTTCTCGTATTGGGCCTACAGAGACAAATAGAGAGAAAGTTAATGGAGTATAGCACGGTGAACCACTACACATAAACTTTACAGGATATTGGTTTTAAAAAATGTGGAAAACCTTTACTCACAGCTCCTTGGTAAAGTTCGATCTCTCTGTCAGTGAAATAAGGCATCTGTTTGAACGGGTTAACTGATATCAATACAGGGCCGATGTATGTCTGAGCAGTGGAGTTCAGGAGCGTGATGGAAAAACAAGCCTTACCAGTATCGCCTTTTTGAGCCCATAATGGATACAGATATTTGATACTTATGTTCATTATATTTACATGACATTAACAAATGATTTTGATGAACATCCCTTTAATCTGTTTGTTAAAGAACTGTGGCTGTATACCTGTATATATATATTGGTCAATTGTTGACCAAAGAGCTTTACAGAGAAATTCAACTAAAACGAAATAATAAAAACAGAAAATAATTAGTTGCAACAGATGAAATGCAAATGCTTTTTTATTGTTTTATTGATACATTAAAGGGGC